>NC_091187.1:6825384-6925263 GCF_040958095.1 Procambarus clarkii | reverse complement strand
CTTTTTTAACATTTCTAACCAGTTGTACGAATTCCTGTTCTAAAGTGACCTCCCATTTTTAACTTCTTTTGTACCAAGCTCTCTTTTTACCTATAAGGTTCTTCAAATTCTTTGTTATCCACTTTGGGTCATTAGTATACGATCTATTCAATTTGTATGGTATACTACGTTCCTGTGCTTTGTTTAGAATATTCTTAAATAAGTTATATATTGAATCCACATCGAAATCCCCATTTAAGTCCTATCGCTGGGTTCATGTCTCGCTCCAAGACCGGCCCACACCCCATACCCAAGCCTTTCCAATCAATTTGACCCAAAAAATTTCTTAGGCTATTAAAATCAGCTTTTCGAAAATCTGGCACTTTAACAGAATTTTCTCCTACTGGTCTATTCCATTCTATGCTAAATCTGATTTCTTTGTGATCACTGCTCCCTAGCTCACTCCCTATTTCGATGTCATTAATTTGCGTTTCCCTGTTAGTTAACACTAAATCTAAAATATTATTTTCCCGTGTTGGTTCCTTAATGTGTTGCGTAAGAAAGCAATCGTCAATTAATTCTAGAAAATCTTCTGCTTCACTATTCCCTGTTTTGTTCAACCAGTTTATTCCGCTAAAATTAAAGTCACCCATGACATAAATACTGTTAGATCTAGATGCTCTAGATATTTCATCCCATAGATGCTTGCTTCCATTCTGTCTAAATTTGGTGGCCTATATATTACTCCTATTATAATATTATTAGCTTTTTCGTTTAATTCAATCCAAATAGTTTCTGTGTGTGGCTCTGTTTTTGATTCCCTCTTTGAGACTACATTTCAAATTGTCCCTAACATATATGGCTACTCCACCTCCTCGTCTAATATATCTATCTGTGTGAAATAGTTTAAATCAATATGGAATAAATCAATATCATAGCAATATGGAAGTTGTAGTGAAGGACCTGGTGACTCTAGTGGGAGCCCTGAGGACAGAGTTGGACTCTCTGCGGGAGGAGGTGCGTCAGCTTAAAAAACAACGAGAAGTAACGAAGGAGGAGACCAGCAGTAAAGGGACCTCGTCTTGGAGAGTGCGAAAGACAGGGGCCTTAAGAAGGCTTTGATAAAGCCGCCTTCAAACGCCATAGCAACTTCAAATTCATTTGACGTTTTGGAGGACGAGTGCTGTGGAGAGACTGTGGATCGCGCAAAAGGGAAAGCAACGAAGAGAAAGGAATCGCAGGCCCCTCAGAAAGTAAAGGAAGTACCTAAGCAAACATTAGTTGTGGGAGATTCCCAGATAAGGTATTTAGATAGAACGTTTTGTGCTAGAGATAGGGGGAAACAGGTTAAGGGTTTGCTATCCCGGAGCTGGCATTGGTGATATTATAAACAACATGAATGATATTATGGCTGGTAATGGGAACAATCCCATTATTTGCATTAGCGTGGGAGGAAATGATGTTGGTCGAGTCAGGAGTGAGGAACTGATTCAGAGGTATAAAACAGCCATAGAGTTAGTTAGGAGCAAGGGAGAAATCCCGATCATATGTGGCATTCTTCCAAGAAAGGGAGTGGGAAATGAATGGATATCGAGGGCACTTGGTGTCAATTGCCGGCTGGAAAGATATTGCAAATCAAATGCAATATCTTTCATAGACAACTGGGAACACTTCTATGGAAGAAATGAAATGTATGCTCGTGATGGGGTGCATCTATCGAGAGCTGGGGTTGTTGCTGTTGCGAACTCGCTAGAAGAAGTGGTTAGAGGTGTTTGTTTGGGTTTAAACTGTTAGTAGATAGAGGTATGGGAATTGATTTGGAGGAAGGAGGTAATAAAAGTTTGTGTTTGTGGGAGAAAGGAATTGGCAAAACGATCAGGGAAAGAGAAGGTCCGCAAAATAACAATTCACTTAGGGTATATTACACTAACAGTAGAAGTCTAAGAAATAAAATTAACGAATTAAATGCTCTTGTCTGCACAGAAAAAATAGATATTATTGCACTTACCGAAACGTGGATGAATGTAGAAAATAGAGAACTATTAGCTGAATATCAAATATATGGATTTAAACTATTTCACACAGATAGATATATTAGACGAGGAGGTGGAGTAGCCATATATGTTAGGGACAATTTGAAATGTAGTCTCAAAGAGGGAATCAAAACAGAGCCACACACAGAAACTATTTGGATTGAATTAAACGAAAAGCTAATAATATTATAATAGGAGTAATATATAGGCCACCAAATTTAGACAGAATGGAAGCAAAGCATCTATGGGATGAATATCTAGAGCATCTAGATCTAACAGTATTTATGTCATGGGTGACTTTAATTTTAGCGGAATAAACTGGTTGAACAAAACAGGAATAGTGAAGCAGAAGATTTTCTAGAATTAATTGACGATTGCTTTCTTACGCAACACATTAAGGAACCAACACGGGAAAATAATATTTTAGATTTAGTGTTAACTAACAGGGAAACGCAAATTAATGACATCGAAATAGGGAGTGAGCTAGGGAGCAGTGATCACAAAGAAATCAGATTTAGCATAGAATGGAATAGACCAGTAGGAGAAAATTCTGTTAAAGTGCCAGATTTTCGAAAAGCTGATTTTAATAGCCTAAGAAATTTTTTGGGTCAAATTGATTGGAAAGGCTTGGGTATGGGGTGTGGGCCGGTCTTGGAGCGAGACATGAACCCAGCGATAGGTGACTTAAATGGGGATTTCGATGTGGATTCAATATATAACTTATTTAAGAATATTCTAAACAAAGCACAGGAACGTAGTATACCATACAAATTGAATAGATCGTATACTAATGACCCAAAGTGGATAACAAAGAATTTGAAGAACCTTATAGGTAAAAAGAGAGCTTGGTAAAAAAGGATTAAAAATGGGGAGGTCACTTTAGAACAGGATTCGTACAACTGGTTAGAAATGTTAAAAAAGAGATAAGGAAAGCAAAAAGAAACTATGAAGTTCGCATAGCAGGGCAAGCAAAGACAAATCCTAAAGGGTTTTTTCAGTTATATCGTACTAAGACTAGGGAAAGGATAGGTCCATTAAAAACTGAGACAGGTCAAATAACAGATAGTGATGAAGAGATGAGTAGTATTTTTAATAAATATTTTGTATCTGTATTTACTAAAGAGGTAACTTAACAATATGCCTTCAGCCGAACAAGTCTATGTGGGTGGGGACGAGGACAGGTTGACGAGTTTAGCAGTTACCAGGGAGGATGTTCTTAAACAAATAGTAAAACTCAAACCAAACAAATCCCCAGGCCGGATGAAGTGTTTGCTAGGGTGCTTAAAGAATGCAAAGAGGAGCTTTGTGACCCACTGTCAACCATATTTAATAAATCAATAGAGTCAGGCAGAGTGCCAGAGTTGGCAGAGTTTTGGAAAGTTGCTAATGTGATACCAGTTTTTAAGAAAGGAGATAGATCACTTGCGTCTAACTATCGACCAATTAGCCTAACGTCTATTGTGGGAAAGTTACTCGAATCTATAATAGCAAATAAAATTCGTCTTCATCTTGAAAAACATAAATTAATAATTGAGTCGCAACATGGTTTATAAATGGCCGTTCATGTTTAACAAATTTGTTATCTTTTTATTCTAGCATTGTTGAGGCAGTTGATAGTGGTAAGGATTGCGATGTTGTATACCTTGACTTTAGCAAAGCTTTTTGATACAGTGCCACATGAAAGACTGATTAAAAAAATAGAGTCTCATGGTATTGGGGGTGCTATATTAAGCTGGATTAGGGCATGGCTATACCAAAGGAAACAGAGAGTTAGTATAAATGGAATCAAGTCAGAGTGGGAAAATGTTGTAAGTGGAGTGCCTCAAGGCTCTGTCCTGGGACCTCTGTTGTTTATAATATATATAAATGATTTAGATTCAGGTTTGAGTAGCAACATTTGCAAATTTGCCGATGATACGAAAATCGGTAGGGAAATTAATTCGGAGGAGGACTCACTATCACTTCAAGTTGATCTAGATAGGGTTTTGAAATGGTCAAAGGATTGGCAGATGCAGTTTAATGCTGATAAATGTAAAGTTCTGAGGTTAGGTAATGATGATAGAGTTACAAGATACGAGCTAGATGGTGTTGTGATTGCGAAGTCGGATTGCGAAAGGGATCTGGGAGTTATGGTTAGTAAGAATTTAAAACAAAAGGATCAATGCATAAATGTTCGTAATAAGGCAAATCGGACACTTGGATTTATTAATCGCAGCGTTAGTAACAAGACACCTGGTGTGGTTCTCAAGCTATATCTTGCTCTAGTTAGGCCCCATTTAGATTATGCAGTTCAGTTTTGGTCGCCATATTATAGAATGGATATAAATTCACTTGAACGTGTCCAGCGTAGGATGACTAAGTTAATTCCCCAAATTAGAAATCTTTCATATGAAGAAAGATTAACAAAGCTTAAGTTGCATTCACTGGAAAGGCGAAGAGTTAGGGGTGACATGATAGAGGTTTACAAGTGGATGAATGGACATAACCGGGGGGATATTAATAGGGTATTAAAAGTATGAACACAGGACAGAACACGAAACAATGGATATAAATTGGATAAGTTTAGATTTAGGAAAGACTTGGGTAAATACTGGTTCAGTAACAGGGTTGTTGATTTGTGGAACCAATTGCCGCGTAACATTGTGGAGGTGGGGTCCCTCGATTGTTTCAAGCACGGGTTGGACAAGTATATGAGTGGGATTGGGTGGTTATAGAATAGGAGCTGCCTCGTATGGGCCAATAGGCCTTCTGCAGTTACCTTTGTTCTTATGTTCTTAAATCCATATATTTGATATTCAGCTAATAGTTCTCTATTTTCTACATTCATCCACGTTTCGGTAAGTGCAATAATATCTATTTTTTCTGTGCAGACAAGAGCATTTAATTCGTTAATTTTATTTCTTAGACTTCTACTGTTAGTGTAATATACCCTAAGTGAATTGTTATTTTGCGGACCTTCTCTTTCCCTGATCGTTTTGCCAATTCCTTTCTCCCAAAACACATACTTTTATTACCTCCTTCCTCCAAATCAATTCCCATACCTCTATCTACTAACAGTTTAAACCCAAACAAACACCTCTAACCACTTCTTCTAGCGAGTTCGCAACAGCAACAACCCCAGCTCTCGATAGATGCACCCCATCACGAGCATACATTTCATTTCTTCCATAGAAGTGTTCCCAGTTGTCTATGAAAGATATTGCATTTGATTTGCAATATCTTTCCAGCCGGCAATTGACACCAAGTGCCCTCGATATCCATTCATTTCCCACTCCCTTTCTTGGAAGAATGCCACATATGATCGGGATTCCTCCCTTGCTCCTAACTAACTCTATGGCTGTTTTATACCTCTGAATCAGTTCCTCACTCCTGACTCGACCAACATCATTTCCTCCCACGCTAATGCAAATAATGGGATTGTTCCATTACCAGCCATAATATCATTCATGTTGTTTATAATATCACCAATGCCAGCTCCGGGATAGCAAACCCTTAACCTGTTCCCCCTATCTCTAGCACAAAACGTTCTATCCAAATACCTTATCTGGGAATCTCCCACAACTAATGTTTGCTTAGGTACTTCCTTTACTTTCTGAGGGGCCTGCGCTTCCTTTCTCTTCGTTGCTTTCCCTTTTGATAGTGGTAAGGATTGCGATGTTGTATACCTTGACTTTAGCAAAGCTTTTGATACAGTGCCACATGAAAGACTGATTAAAAAGATAGAGTCTCATGGTATTGGGGGTGCTATATTAAGCTGGATTAGGGCATGGCTATACCAAAGGAAACAGAGAGTTAGTATAAATGGAATCAAGTCAGAGTGGGAAAATGTTGTAAGTGGAGTGCCTCAAGGCTCTGTCCTGGGACCTCTGTTGTTTATAATATATATAAATGATTTAGATTCAGGTTTGAGTAGCAACATTTGCAAATTTGCCGATGATACGAAAATCGGTAGGGAATTAATTCGGAGGAGGACTCACTATCACTTCAAGTTGATCTAGATAGGGTTTTGAAATGGTCAAAGGATTGGCAGATGCAGTTTAATGCTGTTAAATGTAAAGTTCTGAGGTTAGGTAATGATGATAGAGTTACAAGATACGAGCTAGATGGTGTTGTGACTGCGAAGTCGGATTGCGAAAGGGATCTGGGAGTTATGATTAGTAAGAATTTAAACAAAAGGATCAATGCATAAATGTTCGTAATAAGGCAAATCGGACACTTGGATTTATTAATCGCAGCGTTAGTAACAAGACACCTGGTGTGGTTCTCAAGCTATATCTTGCTCTAGTTAGGCCCCATTTAGATTATGCAGTTCAGTTTTGGTCGCCATATTATAGAATGGATATAAATTCACTTGAACGTGTCCAGCGTAGGATGACTAAGTTAATTCCCCAAATTAGAAATCTTTCATATGAAGAAAGATTAACAAAGCTTAAGTTGCATTCACTGGAAAGGCGAAGAGTTAGGGGTGACATGATAGAGGTTTACAAGTGGATGAATGGACATAACCGGGGGGATATTAATAGGGTATTAAAAGTATCAACACAGGACAGAACACGAAACAATGGGTATAAATTGGATAAGTTTAGATTTAGGAAAGACTTGGGTAAATACTGGTTCAGTAACAGGGTTGTTGATTTGTGGAACCAATTGCCGCGTAACATTGTGGAGGTGGGGTCCCTCGATTGTTTCAAGCACGGGTTGGACAAGTATATGAGTGGGATTGGGTGGTTATAGAATAGGAGCTGCCTCGTATGGGCCAATAGGCCTCCTGCAGTTACCTTTGTTCTTATGTTCTTATGTAACTGCAGAAGGCCTATTGGCCCATACGAGGCAGCTCCTATTCTATAACCACCCAATCCCACTCATATACTTGTCCAACCCGTGCTTGAAACAATCGAGGGACCCCACCTCCACAATGTTACGCGGCAATTGGTTCCACAAATCAACAACCCTGTTACTGAACCAGTATTTACCCAAGTCTTTCCTAAATCTAAACTTATCCAATTTATACCCATTGTTTCGTGTTCTGTCCTGTGTTGATACTTTTAATACCCTATTAATATCCCCCCAGTTATGTCCATTCATCCACTTGTAAACCTCTATCATGTCACCCCTAACTCTTCGCCTTTCCAGTGAATGCAACTTAAGCTTTGTTAATCTTTCTTCATATGAAAGATTTCTAATTTGGGGAATTAACTTAGTCATCCTACGCTGGACACGTTCAAGTGAATTTATATCCATTCTATAATATGGCGACCAAACTGAACTGCATAATCTAAATGGGGCCTAACTAGAGCAAGATATAGCTTGAGAACCACACCAGGTGTCTTGTTACTAACGCTGCGATTAATAAATCCAAGTGTCCGATTTGCCTTATTACGAACATTGATGCATTGATCCTTTTGTTTTAAATTCTTACTAATCATAACTCCCAGATCCCTTTCGCAATCCGACTTCGCAATCACAACACCATCTAGCTCGTATCTTGTAACTCTATCCTCATTACCTAACCTCAGAACTTTACATTTATCAGCATTAAACTGCATCTGCCAATCCTTTGACCATTTCAAAACCCTATCTACATAAGAACATAAGAACATAAGAACAAAGGTAACTGCAGAAGGCCTATTGGCCCATACGAGGCAGCTCCTATTCTATAACCACCCAATCCCACTCATATACTTGTCCAACCCGTGCTTGAAACAATCGAGGGACCCCACCTCCACAATGTTACGCGGCAATTGGTTCCACAAATCAACAACCCTGTTACTGAACCAGTATTTACCCAAGTCTTTCCTAAATCTAAACTTATCCAATTTATAACCATTGTTTCGTGTTCTGTCCTGTGTTGATACTTTTAATACCCTATTAATATCCCCCCGGTTATGTCCATTCATCCACTTGTAAACCTCTATCATGTCACCCATAACTCTTCGCCTTTCCAGTGAATGCAACTTAAGCTTTGTTAATCTTTCTTCATATGAAAGATTTCTAATTTGGGGAATTAACTTAGTCATCCTACGCTGGACACGTTCAAGTGAATTTATATCCATTCTATAAATGGCGACCAAACTGAACTGCATAATCTAAATGGGGCCTAACTAGAGCAAGATATAGCTTGAGAACCACACCAGGTGTCTTGTTACTAACGCTGCGATTAATAAATCCAAGTGTCCGATTTGCCTTATTACGAACATTTATGCATTGATCCTTTTGTTTTAAATTCTTACTAATCATAACTCCCAGATCCCTTTCGCAATCCGACTTCGCAATCACAACACCATCTAGCTCGTATCTTGTAACTCTATCATCATTACCTAACCTCAGAACTTTACATTTATCAGCATTAAACTGCATCTGCCAATCCTTTGACCATTTCAAAACCCTATCTAGATCAACTTGAAGTGATAGTGAGTCCTCCTCCGAATTAATTTCCCTACCGATTTTCGTATCATCGGCAAATTTGCAAATGTTGCTACTCAAACCTGAATCTAAATCATTTATATATATTATAAACAACAGAGGTCCCAGGACAGAGCCTTGAGGCACTCCACTTACAACATTTTCCCACTCTGACTTGATTCCATTTATACTAACTCTCTGTTTCCTTTGGTATAGCCATGCCCTAATCCAGCTTAATATAGCACCCCCAATACCATGAGACTCTATCTTTTTAATCAGTCTTTCATGTGGCACTGTATCAAAAGCTTTGCTAAAGTCAAGGTATACAACATCGCAATCCTTACCACTATCAACTGCCTCAACAATGCTAGAATAAAAAGATAACAAATTTGTTAAACATGAACGGCCATTTATAAAACCATGTTGCGACTCAATTATTAATTTATGTTTTTCAAGATGAAGACAAATTTATTTGCTATTATAGATTCGAGTAACTTTCCCACAATAGACGTTAGGCTAATTGGTCGATAGTTAGACGCAAGTGATCTATCTCCTTTCTTAAAAACTGGTATCACATTAGCAACTTTCCAAAACTCTGGCACTCTGCCTGACTCTATTGATTTATTAAATATGGTTGACAGTGGGTCACAAAGCTCCTCTTTGCATTCTTTAAGCACCCTGGCAAACACTTCATCCGGCCCTGGGGATTTGTTTGGTTTGAGTTTTACTATTTGTTTAAGAACATCCTCCCTGGTAACTGTTAAACTCGTCAACCTGTCCTCGTCCCCACCCACATAGACTTGTTCGGCTGAAGGCATATTGTTAAGTTCCTCTTTAGTAAATACAGATACAAAATATTTATTAAAAATACTACTCATCTCTTCATCACTATCTGTTATTTGACCTGTCTCAGTTTTAATGGACCTATCCTTTCCCTAGTCTTAGTACGATATAACTGAAAAAACCCTTTAGGATTTGTCTTTGCTTGCCCTGCTATGCGAACTTCATAGTTTCTTTTTGCTTTCCTTATCTCTTTTTTAACATTTCTAACCAGTTGTACGAATTCCTGTTCTAAAGTGACCTCCCCATTTTTAATCCTTTTGTACCAAGCTCTCTTTTTACCTATAAGGTTCTTCAAATTCTTTGTTATCCACTTTGGGTCATTAGTATTCGATCTATTCAATTTGTATGGTATACTACGTTCCTGTGCTTTGTTTAGAATATTCTTAAATAAGTTATATATTGAATCCATAGAACCCTATCTAGATCAACTTGAAGTGATAGTGAGTCCTCCTCCGAATTAATTTCCCTACCGATTTTCGTATCATCGGCAAATTTGCAAATGTTGCTACTCAAACCTGAATCTAAATCATTTATATATATTATAAACAACAGAGGTCCCAGGACAGAGCCTTGAGGCACTCCACTTACAACATTTTCCCACTCTGACTTGATTCCATTTATACTAACTCTCTGTTTCCTTTGGTATAGCCATGCCCTAATCCAGCTTAATATAGCACCCCCAATACCATGAGACTCTATCTTTTTAATCAGTCTTTCATGTGGCACTGTATCAAAAGCTTTGCTAAAGTCAAGGTATACAACATCGCAATCCTTACCACTATCAACTGCCTCAACAATGCTAGAATAAAAAGATAATAAATTTGTTAAACATGAACGGCCATTTATAAAACCATGTTGCGACTCAATTATTAATTTATGTTTTTCAAGATGAAGACGAATTTTATTTGCTATTATAGATTCGAGTAACTTTCCCACAATAGACGTTAGGCTAATTGGTCGATAGTTAGACGCAAGTGATCTATCTCCTTTCTTAAAAACTGGTATCACATTAGCAACTTTCCAAAACTCTGACACTCTGCCTGACTCTATTGATTTATTAAATATGGTTGACAGTGGGTCACAAAGCTCCTCTTTGCATTATTTAAGCACCCTGGCAAACACTTCATCCGGCCCTGGGGATTTGTTTGGTTTGAGTTTTACTATTTGTTTAAGAACATCCTCCCTGGTAACTGCTAAACTCGTCAACCTGTCCTCGTCCCCACCCACATAGACTTGTTCGGCTGAAGGCATATTGTTAAGTTCCTCTTTAGTAAATACAGATACAAAATATTTATTAAAAATACTACTCATCTCTTCATCACTATCTGTTATTTGACCTGTCTCAGTTTTTAATGGACCTATCCTTTCCCTAGTCTTAGTACGATATAACTGAAAAAACCCTTTAGGATTTGTCTTTGCTTGCCCTGCTATGCGAACTTCATAGTTTCTTTTTGCTTTCCTTATCTCTTTTTTAACATTTCTAACCAGTTGTACGAATTCCTGTTCTAAAGTGACCTCCCCATTTTTAATCCTTTTGTACCAAGCTCTCTTTTTACCTATAAGGTTCTTCAAATTCTTTGTTATCCACTTTGGGTCATTAGTATTCGATCTATTCAATTTGTATGGTATACTACGTTCCTGTGCTTTGTTTAGAATATTCTTAAATAAGTTATATATTGAATCCATAGAACCCTATCTAGATCAACTTGAAGTGATAGTGAGTCCTCCTCCGAATTAATTTCCCTACCGATTTTCGTATCATCGGCAAATTTGCAAATGTTGCTACTCAAACCTGAATCTAAATCATTTATATATATTATAAACAACAGAGGTCCCAGGACAGAGCCTTGAGGCACTCCACTTACAACATTTTCCCACTCTGACTTGATTCCATTTATACTAACTCTCTGTTTCCTTTGGTATAGCCATGCCCTAATCCAGCTTAATATAGCACCCCCAATACCATGAGACTCTATCTTTTTAATCAGTCTTTCATGTGGCACTGTATCAAAAGCTTTGCTAAAGTCAAGGTATACAACATCGCAATCCTTACCACTATCAACTGCCTCAACAATGCTAGAATAAAAAGATAATAAATTTGTTAAACATGAACGGCCATTTATAAAACCATGTTGCGACTCAATTATTAATTTATGTTTTTCAAGATGAAGACGAATTTTATTTGCTATTATAGATTCGAGTAACTTTCCCACAATAGACGTTAGGCTAATTGGTCGATAGTTAGACGCAAGTGATCTATCTCCTTTCTTAAAAACTGGTATCACATTAGCAACTTTCCAAAACTCTGGCACTCTGCCTGACTCTATTGATTTATTAAATATGGTTGACAGTGGGTCACAAAGCTCCTCTTTGCATTATTTAAGCACCCTGGCAAACACTTCATCCGGCCCTGGGGATTTGTTTGGTTTGAGTTTTACTATTTGTTTAAGAACATCCTCCCTGGTAACTGCTAAACTCGTCAACCTGTCCTCGTCCCCACCCACATAGACTTGTTCGGCTGAAGGCATATTGTTAAGTTCCTCTTTAGTAAATACAGATACAAAATATTTATTAAAAATACTACTCATCTCTTCATCACTATCTGTTATTTGACCTGTCTCAGTTTTTAATGGACCTATCCTTTCCCTAGTCTTAGTACGATATAACTGAAAAAACCCTTTAGGATTTGTCTTTGCTTGCCCTGCTATGCGAACTTCATAGTTTCTTTTGCTTTCCTTATCTCTTTTTTAACATTTCTAACCAGTTGTACGAATTCCTGTTCTAAAGTGACCTCCCCATTTTTAATCCTTTTGTACCAAGCTCTCTTTTTACCTATAAGGTTCTTCAAATTCTTTGTTATCCACTTTGGGTCATTAGTATTCGATCTATTCAATTTGTATGGTATACTACGTTCCTGTGCTTTGTTTAGAATACTCTTAAATAAGTTATATATTGAATCCACATCGAAATCCCCATTTAAGTCACCTATCGCTGGGTTCATGTCTCGCTGCAAGACCGGCCCACACCCCATACCCAAGACTTTCCAATCAATTTGACCCAAAAAATTTCTTAGGCTATTAAAATCAGCTTTTCGAAAATCTGGCACTTTAACAGAATTTTCTCCTACTGGTCTATTCCATTCTATGCTAAATCTGATTTCTTTGTGATCACTGCTCCCTAGCTCACTCCCTATTTCGATGTCATTAATTTGCGTTTCCCTGTTAGTTAACACTAAATCTAAAATATTATTTTCCCGTGTTGGTTCCTTAATGTGTTGCGTAAGAAAGCAATCGTCAATTAATTCTAGAAAATCTTCTGCTTCACTATTCCCTGTTTTGTTCAACCAGTTTATTCCGCTAAAATTAAAGTCACCCATGACATAAATACTGTTAGATCTAGATGCTCTAGATATTTCATCCCATAGATGCTTTGCTTCCATTCTGTCTAAATTTGGTGGCCTATATATTACTCCTATTATAATATTATTAGCTTTTTCGTTTAATTCAATCCAAATAGTTTCTGTGTGTGGCTCTGTTTTGATTCCCTCTTTGAGAAAACATTTCAAATTGTCCCTAACATATATGGCTACTCCACCTCCTCGTCTAATATATCTATCTGTGTGAAATAGTTTAAATCCATATATTTGATATTCAGCTAATAGTTCTCTATTTTCTACATTCATCCACGTTTCGGTAAGTGCAATAATATCTATTTTTTCTGTGCAGACAAGAGCATTTAATTCGTTAATTTTATTTCTTAGACTTCTACTGTTAGTGTAATATACCCTAAGTGAATTGTTATTTTGCGGACCTTCTCTTTCCCTGATCGTTTTGCCAATTCCTTTCTCCCACAAACACATACTTTTATTACCTCCTTCCTCCAAATCAATTCCCATACCTCTATCTACTAACAGTTTAAACCCAAACAAACACCTCTAACCACTTCTTCTAACAAGTTCGCAACAGCAACAACCCCAGCTCTCGATAGATGCACCCCATCACGAGCATACATTTCATTTCTTCCATAGAAGTGTTCCCAGTTGTCTATGAAAGATATTGCATTTGATTTGCAATATCTTTCCAGCCGGCAATTGACACCAAGTGCCCTCGATATCCATTCATTTCCCACTCCCTTTCTTGGAAGAATGCCACATATGATCGGGATTCCTCCCTTGCTCCTAACTAATTCTATGGCTGTTTTATACCTCTGAATCAGTTCCTCACTCCTAACTCGACCAACATCATTTCCTCCCACGCTAATGCAAATAACGGGATTGTTCCCATTACCAGCCATAATATCATTCATGTTGTTTATAATATCACCAATGCCAGCTCCGGGATAGCAAACCCTTAACCTGTTCCCCCTATCTCTAGCACAAAACGTTCTATCCAAATACCTTATCTGGGAATCTCCCACAACTAATGTTTGCTTAGGTACTTCCTTTACTTTCTGAGGGGCCTGCGCTTCCTTTCTCTTCGTTGCTTTCCCTTTTGCGCGATCCACAGTCTCTCCACAGCACTCGTCCTCCAAAACGTCAAATGAATTAGAAGTTGCTATGGCGTTTGAAGGCGGCTTTATCAAAGTCTTCTTAAGGCCCCTGTCTTTCACAACTCTCCAAGACGAGGTCCCTTTACTGCTGGTCTCCTCCTTCGTTACTTCTCGTTGTTCTTTCAGCTGACGCACCTCCTCCCGCAGAAAGTCCAACTCTGTCCTCAGGGCTCCCACTAGAGTCACCAGGTCCTTAACTACAACTTCCATATTGCTATGATAATGAGCACCCCCAATACCATGTGCTTCTATTTTTTAATTAGTCTTTCATGTGGCACTGTATCAAAAGCTTTGCTAAAGTCAAGGTACACAACATCGCCATCCTTACCACTATCAACTGCCTCAACAATGCTAGAATAAAAAGATAACAAATTTGTTAAACATGAACGGCCATTTATAAAACCATGTTGCGACTCAATTATTAATTTATGTTTTTCAAGATGAAGACGAATTTTATTTGCTATTATAGATTCGAGTAACTTTCCCGCAATAGACGTTAGGCTAATTGGTCGTTAGTTAGACGCAAGTGATCTATCTCCTTTCTTAAAAACTGGTATCACATTAGCAACTTTCCAAAACTCTGGCACTCTGCCTGACTCTATTGATTTATTAAATATGGTTGACAGTGGGTCACAAAGCTCCTCTTTGCATTCTTTAAGCACCCTGGCAAACACTTCATCCGGCCCTGGGGATTTGTTTGGTTTGAGTTTTACTATTTGTTTAAGAACATCCTCCCTGGTAACTGCTAAACTCGTCAACCTGTCCTCGTCCCCACCCACATAGACTTGTTCGGCTGTAGGAATATTGTTAAGTTCCTCTTTAGTAAATACAGATACAAAATATTTATTAAAAATACTACTCATCTCTTCATCACTATCTGTTATTTGACCTGTCTCAGTTTTTAATGGACCTATCCTTTCCCTAGTCTTAGTTCGATATAACTGAAAAAAAACTTTAGGATTTGTCTTTGCTTGCCCTGCTATGCGAACTTCATAGTTTCTTTTTGCTTTCCTTATCTCTTTTTTAACATTTCTAACCAGTTGTACGAATTCCTGTTCTAAATTGACCTCCCCATCTCCACTATGGGTCATTAGTATTCCATCTATTCATTTTGTATGGTATACTACGTTCCTGTGCTTTGTTTAGAATATTCTTAAATAAGTTATATATTGAATCCACATCGAAATCCCCATTTTCGTCACCTATCGCTGGGTTCATGTCTCGCTCCTAGACCGGCCCACACCCCATACCCAAGAATTTCCAATCAATTTGACCCAAAAAATTTCTTAGGCTATTAAAATCGGCTTTTCGAAAATCTGGCACTTTAACAAAATTTTTACTTTCAGGTCTATTCCATTCTATGCTAAATCTGATTTCTTTGTGATCACTGTTCCCTAGCTCACTCCCTATTTCGATGTCATTAATTTGTGTTTCCCTGTTAGTTAACACTAAATCTAAAATATTATTTTCCCGTGTTGGTTCCTTAATGTGTCGCGTAAGAAAGCAATCGTCAATTAATTCTAGAAAATCTTCTGCTTCACTATTCCCTGTTTTGTTCAACCAGTTTATTCCACTAAAATTAAAGTCACCCATGACGTAAATACTGTTAGATCTAGATGCCCTAGATATTTCATCCCATAGATGCTTTGCCTTCATTCTGTCTAAATTTGGTGGCCTATATATAACTCCTATTATAATATTATTTGCTTTTTCGTATAATTCTATCCAAATAGTTTCTGTGTGTGGCTCAGTTTTGAGTCCCTCTTTGAGACTACATTTCAAATTGTCCCTAACATATATGGCTACTCCTTCTCCTCGTCTAATATATCTATCTGTGTGAAATAGTTTAAATCCATTTATTTGATATTCAGCTAATAGTTCTCTATTTTCCACATTCATCCACGTTTCGGTAAGTGCAATAATATCTATTTTTTCTGTGCAGACACAACCCGTTCTCGTAAATTTAATAAGTAAATATTGACTTATTAAATATGTGCATAGGTGACATACTTAACATAATAGTTTCCCTTGAAAAGCTTCATAGAAAACACCGACCTTACCTAACCTATTTAGTATGTTAAGATAAGCATCTTATTGCTTCGTAATTACAATTATTACCTAACCTATACCTATAATAGGTTAAGTAACAATTGTAATTACGAAGCTATAAGATGCTTATTTTAACATACTAAGTAGGTTAGGTAAGGTCGGTGTTTTCTATGAAGCTTTTCAAGGGAAACTATTATGTTTAGTATGTCACCTATGCACGCAACTAATAAGTCAATATTGACTTATTAAATTGGCGAGAACGGGTTGGCAGACAAGAGCATTTAATGTGGGAACCAATCTGTGAGATTTATATTTATTTAATT
Source organism: Procambarus clarkii (assembly GCF_040958095.1). Lineage (NCBI taxonomy): Eukaryota > Metazoa > Arthropoda > Malacostraca > Decapoda > Cambaridae > Procambarus > Procambarus clarkii. Next base: position 6,909,086 of record NC_091187.1, on the reverse strand, counting down.
TATATGAATTTATATTTACGTTAATTTATATATTTCGATAGCAATTGGTATGATGATATGTGGACTGTATTTCTGCAATAATCTCACAAATCGATCCTCTACACATTAGGGGGGGTTTATATTGAATTTATATATATGCAACCAATCAAACTACAGTATTAACTACACATTAGTGTACATTGAAGAGGTTCCTTATCTTATTGTACAGCAGGCCTTAGTCCACCAGGTATAACCAGGATGTAGACACCAAATTATCCTCTTTGAGGTAGCTTCCATCACCCAGTAACTGGTACACAAAGCATGCTTCCTCGTCTTGACCTGTCAAAAGTGCGCTAGCTATGAAGCCAGAATCCTAGTATATGACAGCTATATCAGAGAAAACACTGTACAAGGAACCATAAAGACCTAGGCTTAATTACCTTTTATTAAGAGGCAGTTCGTATTCTAACCGGACCGCCCCTATCTAATGACATTAATGGCCACAAATGATAGATTAATGGGTTTCGGCAGAACACTTAACTTGTATTTGTTGACAGCGTGTTGATGATGGTACACTTTTGGTTTCCATAACACTTCGTCCAAGTAAAATTAACAGGAGCCGTATTTGCTCCTGTGAACCTCTGTGGTCTAAGTAAAATAACAATGGCTGACCTCTCCCTCCTCACTGACGCTACTGGCCTACATTGTCCAGATGACAGTAAGTGATAGAAGGGTCATATTTACTCTATTTTAATATTGATAATTAAGTTAATTTATATGAGATGTTTTTATGATGGTAAAGTCCAAAGACTAATGTATTTAAGAATAATTCCCACCATAATAGGTGGTGAATTTATAATAGTATGTGGTAATGATATCCCGTTTTCTATAGACGGAAATTCCACTACAAGTTACATTTTCTATGGGTTAACTTGTTTATACAACACAGCAATATTATCTGCCTGTATGATATTATTAAATGGTGTCGGATTTTCCGACATTTAATTAGTTAATTTTATTTCTTAGACTTCTACAGTTAGTGTAATATACCCTAAGTGAATTGTTATGTTGAGGCCCTTCTCTTTCTCTGATCATTTTGCCAATTCCTTTCTCCCACAAACACATACTTTTATTATCTCCCTCCTCCAAATCAATTCCCATACCTCTATCTACTAACAGTTTAAACCCAAACAAACACCTCTAACCACTTCTTCCAACGAGTTCGCAACAGCAACAACCCCAGCCCTCGATAGATGCACCCCATCACGAGCATACATTTCATTTCTTCCATAGAAGTATTCCCAGTTGTCTACGAAAGATATTGCATTTGATTTGCAATATCTTTCCAGCCGGCAATTGACACCAATTGCCCTTGACATCCATTCATTTCCCACTCCCTTTCTTGGAAGAATGCCACATATGATCGGGATTCCTCCCTTGCTCCTAACTAATTCAATGGCTGTCCCGAATCTCTGTATTAGTTCCTCACTCCTAACTCGTCCAACATCATTACCCCCTGCACTAATACAAATAATGGGTTTGTTCCCATTTCCTGTCATAATATCATTCATGTTTCCAACAATATCACCAATTCCAGCTCCTGGATAGCAAACCCTTAATCTGTTCCCCCTATCTCTGGCACAAAACGTTCTGTCTAAATACCTCACCTGGGAATCTCCCACAACCAAAATTCGCTTCGATTCTCCCTTTTCCTTTCGAGCAGTTTGAGGGACCTGCGCTTCAATGCTCCTCGTTACTTTGTCTTTGCCACCTCGTTGAACAACAGGTTCAACACAGCACTCGTCCTCTAATACGTCAAATGCGTTAAAAGTCCTTAGGTGTAGGCTATTAGTTGTCGGTTTTGCCAAGGTCTTCTTAAGACCCCTGTCTTTCATAACTTGCCAAGACGAGGACTTCTTAATACTGGTCCCATCAGTCCTTCTTAATGAGGTCCCGTCAACACTGGCCTCCTCCTTCGTTTCCTCACGAAGTCTCAGCTGTCGTACCTCCTCCCGCAGGGAATCCATCTCTGCTCTCAGAGCTCCAACCAGACTCACCAAATCCTTCACTAATCCTTCTATTATTGCAATAATAATGTTATTAGAATCGGAGCTCCAGCTAACACAACCTCTCACTGTGACTGCACCTGACTTTATGCGAAAAGAAAGACTGCACAGAGAAACATATTTCTTATGTTTCTCTTTACTGTCGATGGTAATTGAAAAATCAATTCTTCAAAATTCATTTTTATTTCTTGTCTGACACGACACTTGAACGCGTTTCGTAATAACTTATTACATTTTCAAAGACTTTAGTTTACACACACACAACTATAACCTGCAAACACTAAACAGAGTTTTACTATGCTATCATTTAAACAGCTTTCGTCTTATATACTCGCATTTGGGTGAGGTGATATGTTACAACAGTTTTGGATCAGGTGAACAAAACTTTCAACACAAGACAGAACACGGTGCAATGAGTATAGAATGGAAGTAACTGCAAAGGGTCTATTGGCCCATATTTCTTGATGCTTCTCTATTGTGGCGGAGTCTTGAAGAGGGTAGAATATAGTTGTGCATTAATTGGCTGTTGATTGCTGGTGTTGACTTCTTGATGTGTAGTGCCTCGCAGATGTCAAGCCGCCTGCTATCGCTGTATCTATCGATGATTTCTGTGTTGTTTGTTAAGACTTCTCTGGTGATGGTCTGGTTGTGGGAAGAGATTATATGTTCTTTAATGGAGCCCTGTTGCTTATGCATTGGTAATCGCCTGGAAAGAGATGTTGTTGTCTTGCCTATATACTGAGTTCTTTGAAGCTTACAGTCCCCAAGTGGGCATTTTAAGGCATAGACGACGTTGGTCTCTTTTTAAGCATTCTGTTGTGTGCCTGGAGAGTTTTTCATGAGTAGGTTGGCCGTTTTTTTGGTTTTATAGTAAATCGTCAATTGTAACTTCTTTGTATCAGAAGATACAAAGATCAAAAGATGCAATTGACGATTTACTATGAAACCAAAAAAACGGCCAACCTACTCAATGAACTTGAACTAGCGTTCAAGTGTCGTGTCAGACTAGAAAAAAAATGAGTTTTGGAGTATTGATATTTCAATTACCATCGACAGTAAAAAAAACATAAGAAATATTGAGATAATTCTTGTTAGAATTATTAATCTTACTATTTCGGTCATATTTAATAACATATATATATATATATATAATATATATATATATATATATATATATATATATATATATATATATATATATATATATATATATATATATATATATATATATATTATATATATTATATATATATATATCAGTCATCACAGTTCATACATGAACCGTCAGTCATCACTGTTCATACTTGAACCGTCAGTCATCACTGTTCATACTTGAACCGTCAGTCATCACTGTTCATACTTGAACCGTCAGTCATCACTGATCATACTTGAACCGTCAGTCATCACTGTTCATACTTGAACCGTCAGTCATCACTGTTCATACTTGAACCGTCAGTCATCACTGTTCATACTTGAACCGTCAGTCATCACTGTTCATACTTGAACTGTCAGTCATCACTGTTCATACAAGAATAATGACACATTGTTTTTTATGAAGAGGTCTAAGTTTGGTTAAAACCAGTGTTGCAGTTAAGTCAGGGTCAGCAGTCACATCCCCCAGACAGTTAAATCAGGGTCAGCAGTCACATCCCCCCAGACAGTTATGTCAAGGTCAGCAGTCACATCCCACCCACACAGTTAAGTCAAGGTCAGCAGTCACATCCCCCCAGACAGTTAAGTTAAGGTCAGCAGTCACATCCCACCCAGACAGTTAAGTCAGGGTCAGCAGTCACATCCCACCCAGACAGTTAAGCCAAGGTCAGCAGTCACATCCCACCCTGACAGTTAAGTCAAGGTCAGCAGTCACATCCCACCCTGACAGTTAAGCCAAGGTCAGCAGTCACATCCCACCCAGACAGTTAAGCCAAGGTCAGCAGTCACATCCAACCCAGACAGTTAAGCCAAGGTCAGCAGTCACATCCCACCCAGACAGTTAAGTCAGGGTCAGCAGTCACATCCCACCCAGACAGTTAAGTCAAGGTCAGCAGTTACATCCTCCCCAGACAGTTAAGTCAGGGTCAGCAGTCACATCCCACCCAGACAGTTAAGTCAAGGTCAGCAGTCACATCCCACCCAGACAGTTAAGTCAAGGTCAGCAGTCACATCCCACCCAGACAGTTAAGCCAAGGTCAGCAGTCACATCCCACCCTGATAGTTAAGTCAAGGTCAGCAGTCACATCCCACCCTGACAGTTAAGCCAAGGTCAGCAGTCACATCCCACCCAGACAGTTAAGCCAGCGTCAGCAGTCACATCCAACCCAGACAGTTAAGCCAAGGTCAGCAGTCACATCCCCCCAGACAGTTAGGTCAGGCTCAGCAGTCACATCCCATGCAGACAGTTAAGTCAGGGTCAGCAGTCACATCCCCCCCAGACAGTTAAGTCAAGGTCAGCAGTCACATCCCACCCTGACAGTTAAGTCAAGGTTAGCAGTCACATCCCACCCAGGCAGTTAAGTCAAGGTTAGCAGTCACATCCCACCCAGACAGTTAAGTCAGGGTCAGCAGTCACATCCCACCCAGACAGTTAAGTCAGGGTCAGCAGTCACATCCCACCCAGACAGTTAGGTCAGGGTCAGCAGTCACATCCCACACAGACAGTTAAGTCAAGGTCAGCAGTCACATCCCCCCAGACAGTTAAGTAAGGGTCAGCAGTCACATCCCACCCAGACAGTTAAGCCAAGGTCAGCAGTCACATCCCACCCAGACAGTTAAGTCAGGGTCAGCAGTCACATCCCACCCAGACAGTTAAGTCAAGGTTAGCAGTCACATCCCACCCAGACAGTATTCAAGGTTAGCAGTCACATCCCACCCAGGCAGTTAAATCAAGGTTAGCAGTCACATCCCACCCAGACAGTATTCAAGGTCAGCAGTCACATCCCACCCAGACAGTTAGGTCAAGGTCAGCAGTCACATCCCACCCAGACAGTTAAGGCAGGGTCAGCAGTCACATCCCACCCAGACAGTTAAGTCAAGGTTAGCAGTCACATCCCACCCAGACAGTTAAGTCAAGGTTAGCAGTCACATCCCACCCAGACAGTTAAGTCAAGGTCAGCAGTCACATCCCACCCAGACAGTTAAGTCAAGGTCAGCAGTCACATCCCCCCAGACAGTTAAGGCAGGGTCAGCAGTCACATCCCACCCAGACAGTTAAGCCAAGGGTCAGCAGTCACATCCCACACAAACTGTTAACAGTTAACAAACAGTTAACAAATCCTTGTTAACAGTTAACAGTAAACAGTACACCCAGTAAACAGTAAACTGTAGCTTGACAATTTCTAACATCCTCAAGGAGAAGGATTATTTCAAACAGTAAACAGTTAACAAACGGTTCTAATCCAGAACGACGACGTCACTAAGACGAGTGCTCGCTGCGCTCTTCACTCTAAGCTGTATTACAGCCCTCAAACTACCCCAGATGATGTAGAACACCACCTACAGGCAGTTAAGTACATATAGTCTAAGTATGTCATAACACAACGAAAGTAACCACCCCAGTCAACTCTTTCCATCTCAAACAATATTCAAAACAATCTTCTCCTGTGTGAGTACAAGTTCCTGCTGCCTGCCTCTGCCCGGCTCCGCGCTGCCTGACGCAAGTTTCAGCCTCAACATATACCCCAAACCTTTCTCAACCAACCATGTCTTTCAAAAACAAAGCTGTGCAGGGAAAAAAAACAAATCTCTAAACAAGGCATCCATCCCGATCAATACTGACAATCATCGTGTTTCGCCCTCTGGTAGCTCTGGGGTCCGTGGTGGCGCTTTTCTCTCATCTACTCCATCACTGAGCCAGGGGCCTGTGTCCTCTCAGTCCTCTCCAAATTCCTCGCTAGAATCCCATTTCTCGCAATTCAAGCGTGCTGCTGGTTCCTCACCGGATTTCCCTAACTGGGCCGAGAATCAGTGGTTCAAACAGCTGTGTCAAGTCATTGAGGCTCAAACTACAATCATTCAGAGCCTCCAGATTGAGGATCTAGCAAACCGTGCAAACCTTCATAAATAATAACAAGAAATAACCCTTCTCGGCGAGGATGTTAGAGCTTGTCAAGCAAGCCTACAACAACTGCAGCATGACATAAACGATCTCCGTGAGGAAATTACGCCACTGAAAAGTAATGAATCCATCAAAAAACAAGAGGAAGCTGTTAACAAAATGAATGCATGTATCAGTACTCTAACCGCCCAACATTCTATCTCCCAGGACGAACAAGAGCTGCTTGACCCAAGCAAAAGCTGCTTGACTCTGTTGTTGTGTCGTCTCCATCCATTCCTGTCGACGGTGAAGGTGAGAAGTGTGTTTATATAGTACAAACTCTTTTAAAAGACGAAATGAATTATAATTTCAATAAAATAGACATAATTGTTGCCTCCAGAGTAATCAAAAAGAATCCCTCTGGACAAAATCAGAGAAAAATTCGCCCCAAGCTTGCTACCAAGTCCATAAAATCTGATCTTGTCTGGTCAGCAGTATCATCATGTAAGGAGATTTTCATTAATGAATGCTTGACCACAAAAAGGCTGGGCCTCCTCTTCCGCCTGCGCCAAATCCGGAAAAATAACCCGGGTGTGATCCAGCAGTGCTTCGTGAGAGACGGTATGATAAAAGTGAGAAAAGCTTCTTCAGGTAAAATGCATACAATCTCAAATAAGGATACCTTATCATCATTTCTCAACCAGTGTGGTTTGACTGACCTGGCTGACCCTATCAGTTAGTCAGGCCAGACCAGCCTGTCATAATCCTTTCACCTGTGACTCTTCTTATTTAATCCCCGTCACCAAGTGCAGGCTAGGTAACCTGTACTTCATTGTTACCTAGGTTGCCTAGCCTCCCCATATTCTATGCTCCACTGTACCTTGGCATTGCTTGTGTTCTCTTGTGTAAACCATTACTTTCAGCATACCTGTGTATCTCAAAGTAATCTACCTCATTTTGTTATAGTATATAACAAAATGTTATATACTATAACATTAAATGTATAAGTGCCGGGAGCCGGTCGGTCGAGCGGACAGCACACTAGTCTTGTGATCCTGTGGTCCCGGGTTCGATCCCAGGCGCCGGCGAGAAACAATGGGCAGAGTTTCTTTCACCCTATGCCCCTGTTACCTAGCCAGTCTTCCTCCTGGGAGACTTTAATGCAAGAGTAGGTTCTGATCACAGCTCTTGGCTTTCCTGCCTGGGCCAGTTTGGATTTGGGAAGATTAATGAGAGTGGGCAGCGCCTCCTGGAGTTCTGCTGCCGTCATGATCTCTGCATCACCAATTCCTTCTTCGACACCAAGCCCCAGCATAAGGTTTCCTGGAGACATCCCAGGTCTAAGCATTGGCACCAACTCGACCTGGTGCTTACGGGGCGTAGCAGTCTGAGAAGCGTCAACCTGACCCGCAGCTTCCAGAGCGCAGATTGTGACACCGACCACTCTCTCGTCGTTTGCAGAGTAAAGTTCCAGCCTCGGAAAATCCACAGAGCAAAGAAGGAGGGAAGATCACGCATTAACGTAAACTAGACCCGTGACCTTCACAAGGCGGAGGAATTCATTGCTGCACTGGTAAATGCCCTTCTTCTACCACCCTGCGATAGCGCAAGTGAGGTGGTCACATCTCAGGGGCACTGTTTTCAACACTGCGATGTCCACCCTCGGTAAGAGGCAGTACAAGTCAGCAGATTGGTTCGAGGCCAGTGGAGAGGAACTGTTACCCCTCGTAGAGGAAAAGAGACGAGCGCTCTCGTCCTACAAGAACCTGCCCTCAGAAAGGAACTTACAGGCCGATTACTGGCTTCGACTCTGTTCCAGCATCCAGACTGCGGCCACTGTCGGCAATATAAGAGACATGTACGAAGGAATCAAACAGGCAACAGGCCCTACACAAAACTGGACGCACCTGTACAACTCTACGCTCCCAATACATACACTTTAACATACACCTTTACTTGCACCTCAATATACACACGTGCACACATGTTACACAGCCCCCCTATCCTAAACCATACACCCCCCCCCCCATTCATCACACGGAGACGTGGAACGTCCGCGAGCGGGGCACCTCTCACCCCTTGAGACAGGACCCCCGCCCGCACCTGGGACAGCTGGCTACAGGTGGCTCATCTGTCCAGGTGGCGCGGACGCTCTACATCTCCTCTACTGAGGTTACCCAACACACAGCTGACGGCTGGCTCCCTCATTGGTTCAAGGCCAGACACACTAACATTCCTCCTCCTACAGTACTATTTGTGGTGTTATTACACTATATACACACATTATATATAAGTATCCACATGTCATATTCACCATAACTGTACAACTAAGCTGGTATGGTGTCCAAACAGCATAGTGACCACTGCATGACAAGTCACACAGCAGCCAGCTGACGACAGCCTCACTCACTCGCTCACCAAAATGGCTCCTCCCAACAAACTCCTTTTGCTGTTATTTCACTCTATACACATGTTATGTATAAGTATCTACATTTGTGTTCACCATAGCGAACCATTAAGCTGGTATGGTGGTTCAGACAATAACATGTTGCCACACACCACCCAGCAGACGACGCTATCTCTATCCCTCCCTCCCTCACCAGCAATATTCCTCCCACCATACTATGCACATCAATAGTTCTAACCACAATCCTGTTATTATCAGAATCCTGGTCACTTGTTCACATAAATGAATAATTTTCCACATATTTATTTTGTAAAGGAACAGAGAGGTCGTTTAAAGAATTTTAGATGGACTAAATAATGGCAGTGTGCGGTTGCTAGCACTGTGAATAGCTTGAACAGCATTTATTCACTGATATCTGAACATTGTACACAGTCTTTATAACAGTTAGGCTCTTCTGTAATATTATCACATCTAAATATTACCAGCTACTGATATATTATGACATTTATAGGCAATGCTGTGGTCACAAGATGAACAACAATGCTGTTAGCTCAAGCTGCGTGTGCCAGCCTTGGTTGCTCACTCAGTACTGAGGCTTTCACACCCTGGAATGTTGCCCACAATTTTTTCTAAAAGTGGCGTCTGTTTAGGAGAGCCCTGAGGAAGCTGATGTGAACTCTGTGTAGCCGCGGACGTTTTGAATGATGCGCTATACCTATGAGAGCCCTGACACGCGTTGTGCACCACCTGTTGAGAGCCTCTGGGCGCGTTGAGCAGTGTAGTGGCTAGGTACTAAACTATCGTCTTATTTTAACAGAAACATTTCTAAGTAAAGACATACCGACTTTACAACTTAGCCGGTTATACAGCCATTCACAACTGTAGGCCAAATAAAAAAGGAGGTGGCACAGTTATCTATTACCAAAATACCTTCATTTCCAGTAGTGTCATTAGTGATAGAGACGAATACTGTGAATATACCTTTTGCTCAGTTCTCGATTAAATCCCTTAAATCCTCCTTGACTATTGGAGCTATCTATAGATTTCCCAATAATAATATAATTGCATTCTCAGATAACCTAAGGAATCTTATCATAAACAACAAGCTCAACAAATGTCATATCATTCTAGGAGGTGACTTCAGTATTGACCTGTGTCAAAATAACTCTCAAGTCGATTATTTCCTAAAAAGCTTGCTCTCCTGTATGCTAATCCCCACAATCACCAAGTCCACCGAATCGCTCAAACATCCGCTACTACATTGGATCACTTATGGACTAACATAACAGCTCCCCTTGCATCTGGTATAATCACTGACAGAACCACTGACCACTGTCCTAACTTCCTCATCGCAAACATGGACATAACACCACCAGACACCAAGAAACTTACCTTCAGACTACACAGTAAAGCAGCAATAGGCAATCTCACAAATGTACTTCACAATATTAAATGGGAATCTGAATTCAATAATACCCAGGATATAAATTCATTAGCCAGCATCTTCCTTTCCAAAACTCTAAGCCTCTACAACACTCGCTGTCCTCTTCTCACCAACCAAGTAACTGCAAAAAGATTAAACAACCCTGCTCACAAGTGACATATTCAAAGCATTCAACAAGAAACATTCATATGAAAAAACTTAGGATGGGCCTAGTTACAAAAGAAGTAGTTAAGAGATACTCATCAAGGCTTACCAGTATAATAAGACCAGCGAAAATTTCCTATTATGAGAGTAGATTCAAAGAAGCAAAAGGAAAAACATGGAAAGCCATCTCTAACATCCAACGATCTAAACAGCAAACACATATCAAGCAGATGAAACTCTCCAAGGATGGTTATACACCTGCAACAGATTTGAAACGTCAACAGAATTTAATAGCTTCTTTTCATCAGTTGATGCCAACCTTGCCAGAAAAATCCCGCAGACCCAAACACATGTTACTACTTATCTTTCAGGCAGCTATCCAAACTCTCTCCTTTCACCAGTCAGCCCGACAGATGTTGTGTCCATCATTCACTCACTAAAAACCAACGCTAGGAACATTAATGAAATACCATCTATGGTATATAGAGTGCCTTCCACGCCCTTGCACCATCCATAGCTCTGCTATTCAATAGATCTCTAGAGTGTCATACATTCCTGATATCCTTAAAAAGCCGAGTAAAGCTAGTTCATAAAGGAGGCAATACGGCAGATATAAAAATTTCATACCAATATTAAATCTACATATATTACCAAAAATATTTGAAAAATTATTTATAAAGAGCTCTACTCCTACCTCGTAAAATTCAACATACTAAGTCCTTGTCAGTCTGGCTTCCGCTCCCAAAGGAATACCAACGATTTAATTATTAGTCTGCTTGATATCATTTACACAGACCTTGACAAAAATGAATTTCTAATTGGACTCTTCATTGACCTGAGAAAGGCCTTTGATACTGTTTACCATAACTACCTCTTACTTAAACTTCACCATTATGGAATCCGAGGCCTTAACGCCCTGAACTATATTCGATCTTAGTGACAGACACCAATAAGTAGCCATCAATGATATAACCTCCCCACTCTCTACCATTAACCGCAGGAGCATCCTAGGACCTCTCCTATTCTTACATACATCAATGATCTGTCTAATGTCTCTAACATTCTTAAACGTTTACCTATTTGCTGACGATACTACTCATCATCAGACCCCAGCCCACACACACACACATTAAATAATGTTGTAAATAATGAATTTAAAAAGTTCACTCATGGATGGCAATCATCAAACTCACACTAAACATGAAATAGTCCTACTACATATTATTTGGAAGCAAATCAACAAATGTAATTCAACTTCAGATAGACAATGTTAACATCAGCAATAAAAAGGCTGGAAAGTTCCTTGGCCAATACTTTGACAAGAGACTCAACTTCAGCACCCACATATAATACATAATAAAAGTTTCAAAACGGTCGGTATACTCTCTAAAATCAAATATGTTCCAAATTCTGCTCTCTCTCATTATACTATGATTATTAATTATAAATAAAAATTTTTTATTCAGGTAAAGTACATTCAAAGTTGATTTACAAACCTAAAGTTGGATTTATAGATAGACCTAGTGCATACAATACCTAAAACCACTAATATGCATATAGTTTCTGGCTAGGTGTTGGGGAAGAAAAACACTTAGACTAAAACTTAATAGTAATTGGGATTAGGTATAAATTATTTTGAAGAGGAATACAAAATAAAAAAAGTGGGAACATGACAGAAATTATCAATTGTACAAGTTGGAGAACAAACAGCATTGTTCAACATAGCAAGATATGGGTTGACATATAGGGGGTGAGGTAGGTTACATAGAGTTAATCAGGTAATACTTGGTTTTACTCTTAAACTGATTGAGAGAGGTACAGCCTTTGACATGATTGGGAAGGTCATTCCACATTCTGGGTCCATTGATTTGTAGAGCATTTCTAATTTGGTTAAGTCGCACTCTTGGAATATCAAATAGGTATTTGTTTCTGGTGTGATGCCCATGAGTTCTGTCACAACCTTCTAAGGTCAGGATTGACATTGCAGTTCAGAGTTTTAAATATATAGAGTACACATGAGAGGATGTGCAGTGACTTAATATCTAACTTATTCAAAGATTTGAGTAAGGGTAAAGGTACTGAGTGCTGTCTGGGCCAGAGTTAGATATTGTTTTAATAGCAGCTTTGTGCTGAATAATTAGAGGACATAAATGATTTTGGGTAGTAAAACCCCAAGCACAAATACCATAATTGAGATAGGGATAGATGAGAGAGTAATAGAGTCACCAGGGCAGGGCGAGGTACATAATATCTGATCTTAGAAAGAATGCCAACAGTTTTAGAAATTTTTTTTTGATATATTAAGAATGTGTCTATGAAAATTCAGCTTGTTATCGATGAGAACACCAAGAAATTTGCCATCTACTTTGTTACTAATTTGGGTATTGTTTATTATTTGATTAATTTGATTTGAGGATTTATTGCGAAACAAAATATAGAAGGTTTTGTCAGTGCTAAGGGTGAGTTTGTTGGCAGTTAGCCAATGATGGAATTTATTTAGTTCAGTATTCACTGTGTCATTTAGAGCAAGAGGGCCAGGACTGGAGTAAATGAAGGTTGTGTCATCAGCAAAAAGAATTGGTTTGAGGTGTTGAGAGGCATTTGGAAGGTCATTAATGTAGATGAGAAATAGGAAAGGGCCAAGTATGCTGCCCTGAGGAACACCAATGTTGATGGGTAGGGTGAGAGAAATGGACTTATTCACAGAAACATACTGGAGCCTGTCAGTAAGGTACGACTGAAGATATTGGAGGGGGAGACCTCTGACTCCATAATGAAGTAGTTTAAGAAGAAGGTTGGTGGTCGACAGTGTCAAAAGCCTTACGCAGGTCCACAAATAACCCAACAGGGAACTCATTTTTATCAAGAGCTGCATGTATCAAGTTAATCATACTAATAAGTGCATCGTTAGTGCTTTTTTGGGGTCTGAAGCCATATTGGCAGGAGCTAAGTATTTTGTGTTTGGCTAGATAAAAGTAAAGCTACTTATAGATTAGTTTTTCAAATATTTTTGACAAGTTTGGCAGATTGATATAGGTCTGAAGTTGTTGACGTCAGTGAGATCACCACATTTATGGACGGGGGTTACTTTCGCTTTTTTTTAGAATATCTGGAAAGGTTTGGAGTTCAAGTGACTTGTTGAAGAGCAATGCAATGGCAGGAGCTAAAGATCTGGAGTTTTTTTGTAGATTAGAGTTGGTATCTCCGCGAGCGCACTAGACTTTATTTTAAGGGAAAGGATTATCTCATTAACATCAGTGTAATTAGCAGGCATTAGGTACAGAGACTGTGGATAGTTACCTGCAAGGTAGTGCTGAATATAGTACTGGAGGATGGAATATCATTAGCAAGGGATGACCCAAATGGATAAGAAGAACCTATTGAATTCAATAGCAGAATCAGAGGCTGAAAACAGAGCATCGTTATATAACAGGAGTATTTGTTTTTTATTTAAAATCTTTATTGATCCCAATATTTGTGAAATAGTGCTCCATGTTTTCTTGATGTTGCCCTTTGTGTGGGTACATTTGTTTTCATAGTATTTAATTTGGCTCTCCTAATTATTTTAGATAGTACTGATGAGTAATTCTTTGAAATTTCTTTGGAGACGATTCCTAACCTATACTTCTTCTCAAGGTCATGTTTTTTATTAATAGATTTAAGTATCCCTTTATAAGCCAGGATTGTTTAGCCTTTAGTTGTGACTTGTTTCGTTAGCATAGGACAGTGGGTGTTATAAAGGCTGAGAGTTTGTTGAATAAATGATTGCACTGCTAGGTTGATGTCCCCTATGTTATCTAATTCGGACTCCCAGTTGATATTACCAGCAGCAGCTATAAAATTGCCTATAGAATTTTCATTGTACAGCCTAAAGCTTATCTTCTTTGTTTCTAGAGGTGGTTTGATAATGTTGGTTAGGAGAAAAGGGGGTAGGGGTCTGTGGTTCTATCAGCGATTATCCCTGAAGTAAGCGGAGAGGTTATGTTGGTCCAGATGTGATCAAGAGTCGTGGCAGTACTATCAGTGATTCTAGTAGGTCTAGTGATTAGGGTATGAGGAAGCAGGAATTCATACAGTTGAGGAAACTAGCAGCAGGAGGGTTATCAGGCTCGTAGAGGTCAACGTTAAAGTCCCCAGAAATAATTAAGTGGTTTTTGTTCAGTCTGTTCTAGTATTAGATTTCTAAGGTTAGAGTTGAATTCAGTCACATCAGTGTTAGGAATTCTATAGACTGCTCCGTTACTACAGACAGTAGTAACTGGACTGGACTGTCAGTTACTACAGTCAGGACAGTCTCGCCACCCTTAACTCTGAAACAGGCAAAGATATACGCTCCACAGGGGTCTCTAGTTTTAATTATTTTTAAGCAAATCAGTTCTTGGTGGTAGTAGCACTGGGCAGTACCACCACCTCTTTGAACAGGACGACAGTTGTGAATTGCTGAGTTGTTTGGAATGTTGTGGAGTTGAGTATTATCCACTTTTAACCACGTTTCAGTAAGCACAACAACAACAAAATTTGTTTTCAACTGTTTGAATCAGGGCACTAACATTATCAAAGTGTTTGCTTAGCGATTACATGTAAGTTAATTACAGAAACATGTGATTATGTGTTAAAACATTGTTTACATCATGTGCTGCATAATACCTGCAATTATGATCATTAAAATGATGATTGTCATAGATACTAGATAAGAATACTAATCTATCCCTATCTTACATATGGTACTTGTGCATGGGGTTCAACCACTGCAAACTTCCTCAAGTTCATCATCACCCAGCAAAAGTATGCTTTCTTAACAATAACAAACTCTGTTTTCAGACAACACACAGCCCTCCTGTTTAAATCCTTCAACATGCTAAACATAAACTCACTCCTCAAATTCTACTGAGCCATTTACATAGTAAACTGTGCCAAGAAAACTATTCACACCCTCCGTCACTATGTGATGGAGTGCGAAAAGATACGTGAATTCAGAGACAACTTTATAGTAAATGTTCAAGAGATGTGTAAATATTTATTTCAAAATGATCTGCTACCAGAAACTTAGCCAAATATCCAGTTTTCTAAACTATAGATACTATCTAAGTGATTGTTACCTATCCACCATTGCGTACTGGATGGGGGGCGGTGTGTAGGATAAACATTTCAATTGTGACACTAGCTCTCCACATTTGTCAGTTACTTAAATTAGAAACTGTAATTGTGGTCGGTCCCGAGCCCATTGTTGATGTGACGATGTGCATTGAATTTTGTAACCTAGCTCATCAAGATTGTAACTTGCTTAGCTAAATGAATTTTGGGGCTCAGTTCCTGAGCCTATTATATTAACCCATTATGTAACATTCTCCACTAATGCCCACAGGATGGGTATTGGGTGCAAAATAAATGAACTAAACTAAAGCCATTTACATGTAAAAAATCTTGTTCCTAAATGCAAACTCTGATCTGACATTTTTCTTTGACAGATGTTATAGAACTCACTATCACCATACCAGAAATAAATCTCTTTGATATCCCCAGAATCAAACTAACTCTGTATAAACACTCTACGCAAATAAAGGGACATAGTCTATGAACTCACTCCCTAATGAATTAAAAAGCTGTCCATCCTACCGCTTATTCAAAAGTACCACCAAAAAGTACCTAATTTCATCTTCATAGTTTTCTACCTAGTGCTTCACACTCGCATTGTATCTTGTGCTGCCCCAAAATATGTGTCTAAGCCATATAACTTCACCGTTGTATCTTGTGCTGCCCCAAAATATGTGTCTAAGCCATATAACTTCACCGTTGTATCTTGTGCTGCCCCAAAATATGTGTCTAAGCCATAAAACTTCA
The DNA here is from genome assembly GCF_040958095.1 of Procambarus clarkii. Lineage (NCBI taxonomy): Eukaryota > Metazoa > Arthropoda > Malacostraca > Decapoda > Cambaridae > Procambarus > Procambarus clarkii. Next base: position 6,893,172 of record NC_091187.1, on the reverse strand, counting down.
CCGTTGTATCTTGCCATCATCTTATCATGGTTGTTATGTTAAACGCAAATTTTACTACAATATACCTAGAAATAATCTTCAAATTTTACTAAAATGTACCTACTAATTTTCTTCAAATTTCCTTACAATGTAACTATTAACTTTTCTCAATTTAGCTACAATTTACCTACTTAAAATTATCTGTTAGATTAAGGACCTGCCTGAGACGCTATGCGTGTTAGTGGCTTTACAAGAATGTAAAAACATCAATGTTATGTACTCTCGTAAACCTATTGTACCTTCTTGTATATATATAAATAAATAAACAAACTCCTGTGTATATAAATAAAGACAATTAAAAAGTCAGTTTCGGGAAAGATCAGTAACCAAAGAAAATGTACGGAGCAAGATGGCGGGCAAGCGAGCTAGTGACGTCATCACAACAAAAGCAAGCTGCTACACGATGTGTAGACGACCCGTGAGATAATACTGCCACGCCTCAACTGATAACAATGTCGCCACTTGATCACCACCAACAACAAGATAACAACTCAGATAAGAAGAACTGCAGCTACCATCAAGAAGAAGATAACACTGCCGCTCCTCACTTTCTTAGAGACGGTCTCCTGTGACCACACAACCCGTTCTCGCAAATTCGTAAAGTCAATATTGACTTATTAACTACGTGCCTAGGTGATATACTAAACATAATAGATACCCCTAAAAAGATTCATAGAAAACACCGACCTTACCTAACCTTGTTAGTATCTTACGATAAGCATCTTATTGCTTCGTAATTACAATTATTACTTAACCTATACCTATTATAGGTTAGGTAATAATTGTAATTACAAAGCTATAAGATGCTTATCTTAAGATACTAACAAGGTTAGGTAAGGTCGGTGTTTTCTATGAATCTTTTTACGGGTATCTATTATGTTAAGTATGTCACCTATGCACATATTTAATAAGTCAATATTGACTTATTAAATTTGCGAGAACGGGTTGAACCACAATACCCGCCAAATTGTCCCTCCCACAGTACTCTCAGGACACTTATGGCAGTGTAAGTGTGTGGTGAGGCCACACCACTGAAGACATTGAGGATATACCACGAGGGAGAGACAAAACTGTTGAAGGTCACTGGCTCCACCTGACCACCTTGTTCCTCGCACTCTCATAATCCTCCGTAAGTACTGGAGTACTTTCTGCTCCACCATTGTCTTACATAGGCCTACACACCCCATAGTTTGGGGTGTGGACATGGGTGTATGGAACTGCTGGGTTGTAGACTAAGGCCTGTGGAATTGTTGGGGGTGTGGACATGGGCCTTTGGAATTGTTCGGGTGAATCATATGTTCAGGTGTGGATATAGGCCTTTTGAATTGTTTGGTTGGGGACTGGTATTGTTGGGGTGTGCACCCAGGCCTATGGAATTGTTCAGTGTGGACATAGGCCTCGATAATTTTTGGGGTGTGGACATATGCCTTTGGAATTGTTAGGGATGAATTATATGCCTATGCCATTGTTGGGGTGTGAATATTAGCCTATAGAATAATAATACTAATAATGTTTATTCAAAATAATGTGTGTGAACAAAGAACGTAAGAATAATGTACAATTGGAAGGACAGGAGTTACACTTACTACTTATAATGAAGCCACTATCACACAAAGCATTTTGGGCAAAACTTAAAATAATATAGGATTTTGTTTAACTAATTAGATGTGAGGGGGGGGGGGTATATACCCACACGTTATATATAACGTGTGTGTGTGTGTAGTGTAATACCAGCAAAAACTGCATATTGAGAGAAGAATTCTTGCTGAGTAAGGTGACGTTGTTTGCTTGCTTGTGTGCTGACACTAAGCTGTTTGGACACCATACCAGCTTAGTGGTTCATTATGGTGAAAGTTTGAAGTCAAAGTGAAAGCAACATGTGAGTCATAAGCACTCACCCACTACGTTACTGTAAGTAACATGTGAGTCATAAACACTCACCCACCACGTTACTGTAAGCAACATGTGAGTCATAAACACTCACCCACCACGTTACTGTAAGTAACATGTGAGTCATAAAAAATCACCCACCACGTTACTGTAAGTAACATGTGAGTCATAAACACTCACCCACCACGTTACTGTAAGTAACATGTGAGTCATAAACACTCACCCACCACGTTACTGTAAGCAACATGTGAGTCATAAACACTCACCCACCACGTTACTGTAAGTAACATGTGAGTCATAAACACTCACCCACCACGTTACTGTAAGTAACATGTAAGTCATAAACACTCACCCACCACGTTACTGTAAGTAACATGTAAGTCATAAACACTCACCCACCATTACACTGTAAGCAACAAATGGTATTTGTGGAGACTGAAAGATGTAGCTGCGGACTTGATCCTCCCATTAACTCTTCGACACATCAGTGAAAAAGAGGGAGTTGCCAAAGGAATGGAAGACAACCAGTGTAGTGCCAATGTGCCGGAATGAAAGGACACAGGAGCCACTAAACTACACAGTAGCTTCATTATCGACCATTCTCAGTTAGGCGCTAGAGAAGCTTGCAAGGAAACGTCTCTTAGAACACTAAAAAATTAAGATTTCTCTCAAAGCACCAGCATGGATTCAGTTAAACAAGATAATGTCCTACGTGTTTGTGTTTTGTTTAAATATAAATGATAAAACTAAGGGAAGAAGCGTGTTTATGACTCACATGTTGCTTACAGTAACGTTGTGGGTGAGTGTTTATGACAGGGAAAGTTGTTTATTTTTCAACTCTACACTTTCCTTGTAGCTGCCTGTATTTTCATTGATAGCCAGCCTGCGGTCTATCCCCGTGCCCATAACGTTTGTACGTTCACTGTGCTTGCTGCCGTCTTTGGCACCATGTCCTGGGCTGGCATTCGGGCACGGGGCTTTTGGCGGTCGTACAGGGCCATGGCTGCTCGTTACCTCGTGCACCTCCCTGGGCCTAGTCAGGCCTGTGTCATTTAGGTCGGCGGTTGCAGCAAGTTGTCTTGACTTCGAGTTGTGGAGTGAGCAACGACTGCCTCCCGGGTAAGTTCCTACGTTCTTCCTCTGTGGGTAGTTTAGCTCTGGGGAGCCGAAGGGGGTCCCCCCAGAAAACCAGCTTTGAATGTAATGAAACGCCATTTTCTGGGTGAGACCCGGAGGCTGCCCGGCATCCCTCCCTTCCCCCGGTCGGCGTTTTTTTCGTGTGTTTGACATCCAGCTCAAAACTGACAGGTCGATAGCCGGCGTGAGGGGTCTGGGGCTCCCCCCTTCCCCCTCCCGGGGACGGGGGAGCTGTGTAACAGCGGCTCGGAGACGTGTGACGTCATGATCGTTTGTTCGTTTCTTTGTGGGGAGTTCTATCCACTTGTTCGGCTTTTGGTAGCAATAATTTCACCAGAATAGGGGTTTGTTTTGGGATGCTTACCTTTCTGGGTGCCTGACCGGGTCGATGGCAGACATAGAATGCTTCCAACCCACGGGGGTTTCTATAGGGCATTGCTCCCCTTGCCTCTCTGAGGGGCCAGGTTCTGGTTCGTGGTCCCCAGTAGACCCACAGAACTCCATACACATGATTGATGCCAATGTCTGACATTAGCATGTCAGCCTAGTAAGCTCCGGGGAGCCTCCGGGTATCACCCAGAAAATGGCGTTTCATTACATTCAACGCCGTTTTTATTGGGGGGGGGACGGATTAATTAAACTTACATTATTTCTTATGGCAAAATTTGTTTTGTTGCCGAATTTTTGTTGACACCGAGTCTCTGGGAATGGATTACGATCGTAAATGAAGGTAACACTGTATTTGAATTATTCATGTAGTAAACATTATATTCCACAATATGCCATGTTTAATACTATAGAACATTTATTTAGCGTACAAAGGGACTTATGGCAAGCAGGTGTTTTTTGTGTATGTTAATTATGTTAATTATGTTATTATGTTACTGTGTATGTAAATTGTCAGATAGTTTGTTCCTCGCCCTGCCCTAGTTACTCTGTATTATTATAATGATATTAATAACTATATTATTATAATAATAATTATAATACGACTTGTTGTAATTAATAATTATTACTCTTCCTTCTGCTGGGTCATGAAGGAAGGTAGCCTCGGTGAAAGGTGGCTGTGATGAACCCATAGGTGCAGGGTTGGACATCCTCCACCTGGGGCTCAGGGAGCCCAAGCTCTGCTTCAGGAGGCTGGGGTCGTTCTTGCCCCTTGCTGGGCTGGTTCTTCTCCGACCCCGGCGGTCTCCGGGTCTGGAATCCCTGTGCCCTCTTTTACCAACCTTGAGGTTAACTCCGGAGTTGGAGTCTCTCGTTCTGACAGTTCATGCGACGGCGCTGGAACCAATCGTATTGGCGTTTGCCTTTCCATTGGAGACTTTCGGCGCCTGCTGCTTGGATAAGTTTCTCCAGCATATCAACCTACTCAGGCTTTGCACCCTGGAGAGGCCACTCCAGACCGACAAGCAGAGCACAACTCAATAGTCTCCTGAGACTGATGGATGCCTACTATTATGTAAATTATGTTGTGTAAATGATGTAAATTATGAATGAATGAATGATGACATAAAATGTTTCAAACATTTCATTAATCATAGAGTTGCTACATTCTGTTTTCTAGTTTATTCTTTATATGCTTTTGTCTTTCATATTTGTTTTATTATACATTTAAATAGATGTTTATACACTCATAAATACACATTTACACCAGTAAATTACATTTTTAAATGTTAAATTTGTCGATGTTTAACATTTAAAAGATTTGGTATATCCAACTTTCTGATATAAAGGAAATGTTTGAAATTATATGGAGCGAGAGAGAATGTATGAGAGTCACTCCAGGAATATTCAAGCTAACGTATGTTAGTGTATTATTGGTAGGTAAAATGCATTTGAATTTCCAAGTGGTCAATGAATCACATTACAAGAGTCTTCTCTATACCTTATTTGTTAGGTTTATTCTATTTAAATTTGTGATTTCAGTATGTAAATTTTGGTGTTTTTCCGTCTACTGTAGAGTTAGCCACATTTTCTCATTACAGAATCCTATATATTTTCTCATCAGATGTTTAATTATGAATACCTGAATGTCTTATAAGAAATAACTGACACTGGATACCTAACTTGTGATCGCGCTTCCCTCCGTTAATTACACCTCTGCCTCTTGCACACTATTACGTGGGTTCTCAATGGTTAAAATAATCTGGCATTATTATGAGTGTTTTCACATGGAAAGATCAGAAACCTTTCATTCAGTGAGTGTGGCCTGAGTAGGCTTGGCTGATTTATATAAAGTATTTCTTGACAAGAGGTTTAATAATATAGTGTATGTATGCCTTGTTTTGGACTTGAAATGAAGTATTAGAATAGTTGTAGGCAAGGTTAGTTATTAGTGCTAAATATGTAAAAATGACCTGAATATGCTTGATAGAGGTCATATATCCTGGATAATATATTATATATACTGTATGAACTCGATTATCCAGACTATATGGGAAGGACCCCTATCCAGTTAAGCCCGACATCCGTATTAGCCGAGTTTTACCGGGGAAGAAAAAAATTAACATTCACAATCTTTATGTATCACAGCCAACGTAATTTGATTTTCCACACACACTATAATTAGTGTGTGGTGCTGGGTGGGTGGTGAGCTGGGTGGGTAGCTGCCTGGCAGGAAGGTGGGCAGGGCAAGTGGGCGGGCAGATGGGTGGGTGAGCGGGTGGGCTGGATGGCTGGAGGGAAAGTGGGCTGGATGAACGGATGGCAGGAAGATGGGTTTGATGGTGGACAGGTGGGTGGATGAGCAGATTTGCAGGTGGATGAACACCCACTCCAGCCTCCCTGCTTGCCCACCCACCCATAGCCTGACTCCCTCCTTCCCTCCATGCCAGACAGGGTCCCTCCTTGCCCTCCTTACCCTCCTTGCCCTTCTTACTCCTGCCACCCTCCTTACTCCTGCCCACCCTCCTTACTCCTGCCCACCCTCCTTACTCCTGCCCACCCTCCTTACTCCTGCCCACCCTCCTTACTCCTGCCCACCCTCCTTACTCCTGCCCACCTCCTTACTCCTGCCCACCCTCCTTACTCCTGCCCACCATCCTTACTCCTGCCCACCTCCTTACTCCTGCCCACCCTCCTTACTCTGCCCACCTCCTTACTCCTGCCCACCCTCCTTACTCCTGCCCACCCTCCTTACTCCTGCCCACCCTCCTTACTCCTGCCCACCCTCCTTACTCCTGCCCACCTCCTTACTCCTGCCCACCATCCTTACTCCTGCCCACCCTCCTTACTCCTGCCCACCATCCTTACTCCTGCCCACCCCTTATCCTGCCCACCCCCCCCCCACCCCCCCCCCCCCCTCCTGCCCACCCTCCTTACTCCTGCCCACCCTCCTTACTCCTGCCCACCCTCCTTACTCCTGCCCACCATCCTTACTCCTGCCCACCCTCCTTACTCCTGCCCACCATCCTTACTCCTGCCCACCATCCTTACTCCTGCCCACCCTCCTTACTCCTGCCCACCCTCCTTACTCCTGCCCACCCTCCTTACTCCTGCCCACCATCCTTACTCCTGCCCACCCTCCTTACTCCTGCCCACCATCCTTACTCCTGCCCACCCTCCTTACTCCTGCCCACCCTCCTTACTCCTGCCCACCCTCCTTACTCCTACCTGCTCTCCTTAAACTTGTTCACACTCCCAACTTCTGCTCAAAGTACGATATCTAAATTTTTTTATTTAATTTTCCTAAACATTTATTATTTTTTTGTGGTAATAATTTTAGTTCTAGAAATCTTATATTTGTTTTATTTTCCCCCAACAGGTAATACTGCTTCCAGTCTCTGCTCGGCTACCCAGGACGATAGCAAACACAACTTCTGCCCATTAATGATGGTAAGGACAATTTTATTCTTACTGTACTACCAGTGTGTGTGTGTATCATGTTGATGTATTAACTAGTGAGGGTGAGCGATATTGATATTATTAACTAGTAATAATGAGTGTATTAATCATGATGTTGTTATTAACTAGTGACTGTGAGTGTATTAATCGTGATTTTGTCATTACCTAGTGATGGTGAGTGTATTAACACTCAGAACTGCACATTGCACCTTAACCCTTTAACAGCGCAAATTGTATATATACAATTTGGTCTAACTGCCTGCACACCGCACACTGTATATATACTGCCTGCACACCACACACTATATATACTGCCTGCACACCACACACTGTATATATACTGCCTGCACACCGCACACTGTATATATACTGCCTGCACACCGCACACTGTATATATACTGCCTGCACACCACACACTATATATACTGCCTGCACACCACACACTATATATATACTGCCTGCACACCACACACTATATATACTGCCTGCACACCACACACTGTATATATACTGCCTGCACACCGCACACTGTATATATACTGCCTGCACACCGCACACTGTATATATACTGCCTGCACACCGCACACTGTATATATACTGCCTGCACACCACACACTGTATATATACTGCCAGCACACCACACACTGTATATATACTGCCTGCACACCGCACACTGTATATATACTGCCTGCACACCACACACTGTATATATACTGCCTGCACACCACACACTGTATATATACTGCCTGCACACCACACACTGTATATATACTGCCTGCACACCGCACACTGTATATATACTGCCTGCACACCACACACTGTATATATACTGCCTGCACACCGCACACTGTATATATACTGCCTGCACACCACACACTGTATATATACTGCCTGCACACCACACACTGTATATATACTGCCTGCACACCACACACTGTATATATACTGCCTGCACACCACACACTGTATATATACTGCCAGCACACCACACACTGTATATATACTGCCAGCACACCACACACTGTATATATACTGCCTGCACACCACACACTGTATATATACTGCCTGCACACCACACACTGTATATATACTGCCTGCACACCACACACTGTATATATACTGCCAGCACACCACACACTGTATATATACTGCCAGCACACCACACACTGTATATATACTGCCTGCACACCGCACACTGTATATATACTGCCAGCACACCGCACACTGTATATATACTTATAAAGTACCGCGTGAGATTTAAAAGTCCCGCGGCTACATGGGGTCCACATCAGCTTCCTCAAGGTTCTAGTAAACAGACGAAATTTAAAAGAAAATCGTGGGCAACATTGCCGGGTGTGAGAGCCTCAGTACTGAGTGAGCAACGAAGGCTGGTGCACGCAGCATGAGCTAACAGCACTGCAGTTCAGCTTGTGACCACAGCATCACCTAAAAATGTCCAAATACATGTCTAACTACTATTATTTATTGATGATAGTATTCGTTACCGTGGTTCGTTATAGTAAACACAAATGTAGATACAGTACTTATAAATAACGTGTGCATATAGTGTGATAACAGCAAATATATTTTTGTAGTGTTTAACCACTGAACTGTGCAACGTGCCTTGAGGCGCTCGACGGTGGTTGTGCAACGTGCCTTGAGGCGCTCGACGGGTGGTTGTGCAACGTGCCTTGAGGCGCTCGACGGGTGGTTGTGCAACGTGCCTTGAGGCGCTCGACGGGTGGTTGTGCAACGTGCCTTGAGGCGCTCGACGGGTGGTTGTGCAACGTGCCTTGAGGCGCTCGACGGGTGGTTGTGCAACGTGCCTTGAGGCGCTCGACGGGTGGTTGTGCAACGTGCCTTGAGGCGCTCGACGGGTGGTTGTGTAACGTGCCTTGAGGCGCTCGACGGGTGGTGTTAATGGGCCTCAGGGACCTCATATGTATAGCGTATGATTCAAAGCTGGCGAGAGGTGACGCGGGTACGAAATGGATGCCTGAGGCCTCCAGTGATCGTCCACCATTTTAAATTCCCTGCATGCCCCAGGGCCGTGCGGAGCCTCAGTTTCAAGGCAGCAACCATGTCTGACGCATTGTCTATGAGCTCCCGGTCCACGGTCAGCTGCGGTCCAGCAAAACGACTCCAAAAGCAAAACCACTGGTGTACTTGTGTGGGAGGATTGTGAGACTTTTGTCCATAAATTTCAACATTTGATGATAACGATGCTGGTGAGACATCTTTATTCCTCTATACAGGTGATGATAAGGCTTAAATAAATTATTTTATGGAATATTTTGATCAGTAATTCATGGACCATCTCGTTGCAGAGACGAACAGATACACTTACGGCCTCATTGACTCTGGCATTTTACCTGCCTCTCGCATGACACCTTGGAAAGACACGACCAATGAGGAAATGCAAGTGTTTTTAGCATTCTGCATGATAATGAGGCATTCAGATGAACACATAATGCAGATTATTGGAGTAAAGAAGACAGCCTTGTTCCATCTCCCGTGTTCAACAGGTACATGTCACGTGATAGGTTCGTGTTGCTTCTCATGTGCCTGCACTTTAAGAACAATGATATTGAAGATAGACGCGACTGACTGTGGAAAGTGCGGAAGATATTTAGTGATATGAGAGGAAAGTTCCGTGGACAGGATCAGTTGTGGATATTCTGTCTAGGTACAGAAAGTTGTACCAGGACAGAATATCGTGATTGATGAATCGCTAGTCCTCTTCAAGGGACGACTGGCGTTCAAGCAGTACAGTCCATTTAAGCGGCATCGGTTTGGCCTCAAGTTTTCGTGCTATGTGACTGCGAAACTGGTATTGTCATGTTCATGATACTGTATTCAGGTACTGACGTTGACATACTAGGTCAAGATATTCACGGATTTTCAGGCACGTCACAGGGTTTTCACGTGTCATGAAAACACTTATGGAACCATTGCTGAACCAGGGGGCATATCCTGTTCCCTGACAACTACTATACCAGCCCCTTGCTAACCAGACTCCTCCTTGATCACAACACCGGCGTATATGACACTGTCAAGGCCTTCAGGACGGAAATGCCAGTGTTTAACATTGGTATTGCAGTGGGTGATTGCCAGCTGCGACAGTGTGAAAAAATGTTATCAGTGTGCTGGAGAGACAGACGCGAGGTAAATATGTTGACCACTATTCACACCGGTTCCATGTTGGACAGTGGCAAAGTGCACTTTGCAACACGGTTCCCAATATATAAACCTGATTGTGTCATTGACTACAACATAAACATGCGGCTAGTTGATTAATGTGACATGATGCTCGGTGCCCTTAAGTGCCTCACAATTATGTGAAGTGGACCAAGAATTTTTGTTTTTCCCTCATTGATGTTGCAGTGCTCAACTGTTTCAACATGTATCTCGTGAAGTAAGGCAAGAGACCCCCATTACGTACATTCAGTGTTGCTCTAGTGTCCCAACCTCTCGTAAAGTATGGGTGAAGGGCTGTGTTGCCACATGTGGGGTGCCAGCAACAATGCCTCACGCAGTTCCTGACAGACTCAGGAGTAATGAGCACCTTGCTGTACTCAAGCTGGGTTATATGCCAGGCACAGGCTAACGGGACAAGGGTAAACGTGCTTGCGAAGTTTGCAAGAACACACAACGTAGGGTACACAAGTGAAGATGCATCTGCACTTGGTGCTTTGAGTGCAAACTTCCCCTATGCCCCGTTGACTGCTTCACTGATTATCACACTCGTGGAGTTCCAAGTGTATTGATAGGGGATGTATATAGTGTGTGATAGTGTACAGTCGGTTGCTGTGTCTCTGGCTTCCTCTTGGGGTTTTCGGGATTTGGTGGATGGCGCCTTCCCCTTCCCTTGCTCGATGTGTTCACGGATGCCTCGTCTCTTGACTTGGGCTTAGTGACCAGCGCTCACCAGGCCACGTATCATTCCTCTATCCACGGAGTGGACAGTTGATAACAGCTGCTTCTATTTTCTTTGTCGGACATTCGGGCGCCCAGAGGTGGACCTCTTCGCGTCGACGTGATCTCGGCATCTCCCATTATCTGTGGCGCTGTTCCCCCTCGCGGGGAACAGCGCCACTGAACAGCGCCTTACGAGGCTATCGCGGTGGACGCTTTCCGGCAGGACTTGTTGAGGTGGAGGTCCTAATTCCTTTCTTTCCCAGTCCAGCTGCTGCTCCGTGTTCTGACTCGACCTTAATCCTATCAGCGGAGAGGGAATCTCCTGGCCCCATGGTGGCCGGCCCAGCCTTGGTTTCAGGTGCTGCTTGCTTGGTGCCTGAACCCGGGAGTCTTTCCGTGACTCCGCCTCTTTCAGCAAGTTTGGCCGGTAAGGTACCTCGTTGGTTCGTTGTGCTCTTCCGCTCTTCGCGTGTGGGTTTTTTTACATGGGTGTGTCGCCCTTTGTATGGTGATCAGGGGACTTTTTAATGTTGTCCCACCTGCAGTCTTCATTTCAGCGATGGTATGAAGTCTCCTGGCAGTCTGTCTGCAATTTCCTTTCCCTTCATAAGGTGTTGTTGGTGTCTGTCAATTTATTTTGTCTTTTTTCTCTCTTGGCTCTCTCTGGACTGGTATCTAATATCGCATGTTTTCACTTCTTATTGTGCGGCATTGGCAGAGCCGCTCTAGCTTGCTTTTGAGGTGCTTGTCACTTCTGCTCCTTTCTGCAAGCTCTCTCGAGCATTTTTTCACCTCTGACCTGCTCGTGCGCCGCCAGACACGTCCTGGTCTTTGAATCGGGTGCTCTCTTTTTTCTCTTCTCCTTGGTGGCCTCTTCAGCTCAGGTTTGTTTTATGAAAGCCTTGTTTTTGTTGACTTTGGCCTCTAGGAGTCGGGTTGGCGACCTTCATGCCTTCTCAGGACCAGGGGCACTGTTCTTTTTATCATGATGGTCGTTTTGTTCGTTGACAGCCTTCTCCTTTTCTGCTAAAGATTGAGATGGCTGGCTTCCAGAAGGGTCCAGTGGTGGTGGATGCGTGGTTGATTCGGCAAGTGATGCATCATGTTCTGTGTCTGGTGGCGGCTTTACGTCGCTGCCTGTGGCCCAATGGTTCGGTGTCTGTGGATGCGCGTTGGGTGGATCCGGTTTCTCTGGTTCCCTGTTCCAGAGCTCGTGTGTCTCAGGTTGTCCAGTGTCATCAAGTCTTGCCAGCCTGTGGTCTACCTTCATGCCCGTTTATGAAGGGATGTCCGCACAACATGATGTTGTGCGGTCATTAACAGTCTCCGTGGTGTAGTGGTAAGACACTCGCCTGGCGTTCCGTGAGCGCTATGTCAAGGGTTCGTATCCTGGCCGGGGAGGATTTACTGGGCGCAATTCCTTAACTGTAGCCTCTGTTTAACGCAACAGTAAAATGTGTACTTGGATGAAAAAACGATTCTTCGCGGCAGGGGATCGTATTCCAGGGACCTGCCCGAAACGCTACGCGTACTAGTGGCTCTACAAGAATGTAACAACTCTTGTATATATCTCAAAAAAATGTGTGGACATATGCTGCTCTGGCAGCTGTCTTTGGTAATATGTCTTGTGTCAATATTCGGGCGCAGGAGTTTTGAAGGTCGCACAGGGTCCTGGCCACCAGATATCTCGTGAACGTTCTGGATCCTCTCCTGCCTTGTGTAGCACTGGTGCGTCTGTTGTGGCCAGATGACTCTTCTTCGTCTTGAGACCTGCAGTGCTGCCGCCTCCCGGGTAAGTCCCCGTTTTTACTTATCTAAGGGTAGTTAGCTTCAGGAAGCCGACAGGGCTCCCCACAGAAAACCAGTGTTGAATATAATGAAATGCCATTTTGTAGGCACCCTGACACCCTCCCTCCCTCCGGTCAACAGTTTTCATCATTCAGGAACAAAAGGAGAGAGCCGCTGGCTGAGCCGGCTCCTTCTACCATCCCCCCCCTCCTCTCGGGGGAAAGGGGGGCGCTAATGAGTGAGTGCACTAGTTTTAATGACTTTTTTTGTGGGGAATTATTTTGCTATGTTTGGACATAGGTTACAATTTTAACCAGCTAGTGGCTTGTTTCGCCAATTTTCCTGGGTTCCTTCCCCAGTCGATGGTAAGTATGACATACTCTAAATGTAGAGTGCTCACAGGCTATTGCTCCCTGCACCTCTCTGAGGGGACCAGGTTCTGGCTCATGGTCATCGGTAGGCATAAAGCACTCCCGTTACTGATGAACCCAAACTAATATTTCACATGTCAGTTTGGATAGCTTCAGGGAGCCTCAGGGCTTTCCCAGAAATTGGCGTTTCATTACATTAAACTCTGTTTTTTCTTGGGGGAGCCCCTACGGCTCCCCGGAGCAATCCAGGCTGATATGATTATTACTACCTGGGACCACGAGCCAGATCCTGGTCTCCTTAGAGAGGCACGGGGAGCAATGACCTATAGAAATGCACATGTGATTGTGGAGCATTCTATATCTGCCATCGACTGGGACAGGCACCCAGAAAGGTAAGCGCCCCAAAACAAACCACTATTCTGGTTAAAACGACGAATATAGACAAACGAGTGGACAGAACTCCCCAAATGAAAACGAGCAAACAAACATTACGTCACACGAGCCGCGCTCCATGTCTGCACAGCTCCTCCCTCACCCCAGGAGGGGGAAGGGGAAGCCCCCGCGATCCACACCCCAGTTCTTCAGCTGATGCGAGACATCACGGTCGTATGGCTCCAGCTCCAGACTCTTTGTGTTACGCTGTGCCTTGGTTCAGTACTGCTCCTACGGTGGTATGCGCTAAGTACCGCCCTTGGGGCTTGGGGTTATCTTCCACAAGTCACCTTGGGTCTACCTCTGTTGGTCTTTCACTGCTTGGCAATTGACCGCCTCGAGTGTTTTGGGGGTTCCGCCCTTGTTTACCTTGAGGTAAGTGGTAGTTTATTGCACTGGTAGGGCGTGGGGTACTACGCAGCTAGTTTTCACCTATTACATCATCCAGCTCTGTTCCTCTTGGGTATGTTTCCTCTTGCAGGGGTTTTTCTTTTCCTTTTTTGTTTTGGCCTGTAGGGGGGGGGGGGGGGCTGGCTTGTGTCCCTTTCCTCTGTTTAGTTAGGGTGTTGACTTCCTGTGTTCGGTGGTACCCCCCTCCTTCGCCGCTGTGAGTGGATACGTCCCGGAGGTTCAGCTTTAGCAGTTTGTTTGGTAGACTTGGGTATGGGTAATCCCAGGCAGTACCCTGCCTGGGATTACCCTTAGCAGACCCAGTCTAGGGGCCCTCGGAAACCCCACAGGGGCTCTCGGGAGCGATGGATATGACCCCTAAATCCCTTCTCGCTTTGTTTAAGTGTGAGGGTTGCTCTGTCCCCTTGTCTCAAGGCGACGCTCATTGTTTTTGTCTGTCATGCTGCTTGTTGGGTTGATGACACCTTCGGCACAAAGTCCTGCGAGCTTTGTTGCTTGTTTGTCACACAATTCACCCATTCTCCTGGTGATATTATTTGGGTGTAGGCGGGTCATGCCTTGCAGGATAGGTTTTGGTTGCAACGTGTTAGACTAGTTGCTTCCCCCGGATGCCGTGAGGCTGCTCCGTTTTGCTTATAGGGACCTGGACTTGGGGGTGTCTGTCGCGTCGGCCTTGGTTCAGTCCGCGCCCTCTCGTTTTTCCCTTGCTGTGCATCACTCGGCCCCCCCCCCACCTGCTTCCGGCTCCTAAGAGTCTGAGAGCTTCGGGGTTGGGGCAGAGTTTAGAGGTTTCTGAGACTTGGGCGAGAACACATTTTCACAATCTTAGAAGAATTTTTTTCTTGCGCACAGCAGTGTTGTCAGCTATTACCAGCAGCGCTGCACAGGGGTTAATGTGCTCAATCAGGGGGTGTACATAACCCATTAACCACTGCACTGCGCAATGAGGCACTTGACGGGTGGTGTGCAACACGCCTCAGGGATCTCTTAGATATAGCGTACTATTTAAAACTGGCGCACGGTGACGTGGGTATGAAATAGATGCCTGAGGGGCTCTAGTGATAGTCCGCCATTTTGAAAAAAAATCCCAGCATGCCCCAGGGCCGTGGGGAGCCTCAGTTTCAAGGAAGCAACCATGTCTGATGCATCGTCTACGAGCTCCCGGTCCACAATCAGCTGCGGTCCAGGAAAACGACTCTCAAAGGACGAAATATGCGACATATTGTATGGTGATGGATGATCATTTAGACTACAATCCAGAGAAAGACCTAACACAGAGGTCTGACACGAGTAAGGGGGAGAATGAGGTGGAGGAGGTCGTGAGTGTGTACAATACACGTGCCTCACCTGGCCAGCCCTGCCGCCCTGGGTGAGTACTGTTAGTCACCACAACCATGTGTGTCCTCTGAGGCAAGTTTATTTAGTGATAGTACATGTGGTGAATCATTTTCGGGCTTCGGTGACATAGGCCCTGATACAAGCAGTGTTGACGAACCAAGTACAAGCAGCGATGGTGTTACTAGGCGGGGTTTTGCTGCCCCAGCAACACACCGAGGCAAGCGGCAGCGTCACGCGGCCCGAGGACAATGTTAACAGTGTTTCCTCGACATCAGGTGTTCGTGGTAGGCCTACACTATGCAGAACACTTTCATATACTGGTTTGCCTATACACAGCTTTAGCACAAGACAACGGAGCCGTGTTTTTGGTGCTTGTGGTGGTGTTGGCTCCAAAACCAAACCCACAGGTGTATTCGTGTGGGAGGATTGTGAGACTTTTGTCCCACAAATTCCAACATTTGATGGACTCGTTGCAGAGACGAACAGATATGTTCACAGCCTCACTGACTTCAGCATTTTACCTGTCTCTCGCATGACACCTTGGACAGACACGACAAATGAGGAAATGTATGTGTTTTTGGCGTTGAGCATAATGATGATGATGAAACATTCGGATCACATAAACAAGTGATCCAGGATTATTGGAGCTAAGATAGCTTTGTTCCGTCCCTCGTGTTCAACAGTTACATGTCACGTAATAGGTTCCTGCTGCTTCTCAGGTGCCTGCACTTTAAGAACAATGATAATGAAGACAGACACGATAGATTTTGGAAGATGCAGAAGATTTTTAGTGATATGAGAGGAAATATCACTAAAAAGTGGTAGTGGCTCCGGGAGTCTATGCCTCGGGCGACCACCAAACCATGACATCACATGCGATTTTCTGAACCACACGGCGGCCAAAGTAAGTACAATTTCGTATTTATTTCAAAATATATATGATCATGGAAGGTTATTTAACATTATTAGAAGCACAAAAAATTTTGCGAACAATTTATTTTCTGCGCACCAGGGGTTTGCCATATTTGGGGGCAGAGCTGGTTAAGGCAATCGTAGGTGTATTATAGAATTCAAAGCTTGGGTACAAGATGGAGGCTTGAGGGCCTCCAGTGAGCGTCTGTCAGCTTGAAAAAAATTACTAGCTTGCCACTTAGCCGGTAGTGGGCAGGCTCCTTTTCAAGGTAACAACCATGTCAGACATCAAGCTCCCAGTCCCCAGCCAGCTGTGTTGTTGAGAAAACACTCTGATGGTGAAATACAGGGCATATTGCTGGAAGATAACCATGCCAGTGATATTGATAACACAAATCTGGACCAAGACCTATCACAGGTGTCTGATACTAGTGAATATGGATATTGAAGTGGACGATGTAGAGTGTGTGTACAGTACACAGCTCTCACCAGCCCTGTCATGCCGGCCAAGGTCAACACCATCATTCAACTGGAATACAAATAATTAGCCAAGATAAGACTTAAATTAATATTGTAATAATTAATATCATATGGTAATAATACAAACTGGGCAAGGATATGCGACATAAACAGGCGAAAAAAAGGAGAGAGGAGAACAAAGTGTTAATTAAACAAATAATTAAAATTATGAACAAATAAATGGATTCAGATTCATAATAGTTAATAAAATAGTATACATATAATTAATCAAATTAAAAATTCAGTAATCTCTTAAGATTGTAATACAGTAATATCATATGGTAATAAGACAAGTTGGATAAGGGTATGCAATAGAAACAAACACATATGGGCTGGAAACACTGATGTACTTAAAGCTTAAGAATCCATTAACAATACTGGAATATTAGACAACAAACAAGACTAGTAGCTAATATTAATGGGCAGATATATAAGTGAGAAATTAAATTATTAATTTTTAATTCACAAAGTAATGAATTAAAGATTCAGATAATTTGACAAATTAAGAGTTCAAGGTTTATTACATTTTGGGAAATTGAATTCTTAGTAGTGACAGACAAATGGATAAGTTGTCAATACGTTAAGCTAAGAACCTGATAACTAGATAAATTAAGCATTAAAAGAATTATACATTCTATAAAATTTAAGTATTTGTAGTAAAGTTATAAGAGGGTAAATTACATATAATTGAAGCCAATAATATAATAAAGAAATATTTAGTAACTTATATACAATTATAAATCAAAATTTAAATATGGTTAGGGCATATGGCTTGGTAAGGCTTGGTCACTCATGTGTTACTGTCAGTAAGGCTTGGTCACTCATGTGTTACTCTCAGTAAGGCTTGGTCACTCATGTGTTACTCTCAGTAAGGCTTGGTCACTCATGTGTTACTCTCAGTAAGGCTTGGTCACTCATGTGTTACTCTCAGTAAGGCTTGGTCACTCATGTGTTACTCTCAGTAAGGATTGGTCACTCATGTGTTACTCTCAGTAAGGCTTGGTCACTCATGTGTTACTCTCAACAATGACATTGGAAGTTCACTGACTTCCAGTTACATCACAATCAACAAAGAAAGCCAGTAATTGTTGGACACTTTTTATTTCATGTCTTTTGCCTCTTCTTTCTTAGCAATGATTGTTCCATTCCTGGTGTAGCACTGCTTGATAAGATTTGGGTTTTGTTTGTGAATATGATGCAGTCTGTAGAGGAGGATCAACGCTGCTTGGTAAGACACTCATTAATATAATATGATGCAGTCTGTAGAGGAGGATCAACGCTGCTTGGTAAGGCACTCATTAATATAATATGATGCAGTCTGTAGAGGAGAATCAACGCTGCTTGGTAAGGCACTCATTAATATAATATGATGCAGTCTGTAGAGGAGGATCAACGCTGCTTGGTAAGGCACTCATTAATATAATATGATGCTGTCTGTAGAGGAGGATCAACGCTGCTTGGTAAGGGACTCATTAATATAATATGATGCTGTCTGTAGAGGAGGATCCACGCTGCTTGGTAAGGCACTCATTAATATAATATGATGCTGTCTGTAGAGGAGAATCAACGCTGCTTGGTAAGGCACTCATTAATATAATATGATGCAGTCTGTAGAGGAGGATCAACGCTGCTTGGTAAGGCACTCATTAATATAATATGATGCTGTCTGTAGAGGAGGATCAACGCTGCTTGGTAAGGCACTCATTAATATAATATGATGCTGTCTGTAGAGGAGGATCAACGCTGCTTGGTAAGGCACTCATTAATATAATATGATGCAGTCTGTAGAGGAGGATCAACGCTGCTTGGTAAGGCACTCATTAATATAATATGATGCTGTCTGTAGAGGAGAATCAACGCTGCTTGGTAAGGCACTCATTAATATAATATGATGCTGTCTGTAGAGGAGGATCAACGCTGCTTGGTAAGGCACTCATTAATATAATATGATGCTGTCTGTAGAGGAGAATCAACGCTGCTTGGTAAGGCACTCATTAATATAATATGATGCTGTCTGTAGAGGAGAATCAACGCTGCTTGGTAAGGCACTCATTAATATAATATGATGCAGTCTGTAGAGGAGGATCAACACTGCTTGGTAAGACACTCATTAATATAATATGATGCAGTCTGTAGAGGAGGATCAACGCTGCTTGGTAAGGCACTCATTAATATAATATGATGCTGTCTGTAGAGGAGGATCAACGCTGCTTGGTAAGGCACTCATAAATATAATATGATGCTGTCTGTAGAGGAGGATCAACGCTGCTTGGTAAGGGTCTCATTAATATAATATGATGCTGTCTGTAGAGGAGGATCCACGCTGCTTGGTAAGGCACTCATTAATATAATATGATGCTGTCTGTAGAGGAGAATCAACGCTGCTTGGTAAGGCACTCATTAATATAATATGATGCAGTCTGTAGAGGAGGATCAACGCTGCTTGGTAAGGCACTCATTAATATAATATGATGCAGTCTGTAGAGGAGGATCAACGCTGCTTGGTAAGGCACTCATTAATATAATATGATGCAGTCTGTAGAGGAGGATCAACGCTGCTTGGTAAGGCACTCATTAATATAATATGATGCTGTCTGTAGAGGAGAATCAACGCTGCTTGGTAAGGCACTCATTAATATAATATGATGCTGTCTGTAGAGGAGAATCAACGCTGCTTGGTAAGGCACTCATTAATATAATATGATGCAGTCTGTAGAGGAGGATCAACACTGCTTGGTAAGACACTCATTAATATAATATGATGCTGTCTGTAGAGGAGAATCAACGCTGCTTGGTAAGGCACTCATTAATATAATATGATGCTGTCTGTAGAGGAGAATCAACGCTGCTTGGTAAGGCACTCATTAATATAATATGATGCTGTCTGTAGAGGAGGATCAACGCTGCTTGGTAAGGCACTCATTAATATAATATGATGCTGTCTGTAGAGGAGAATCAACGCTGCTTGGTAAGGCACTCATTAATATAATATGATGCTGTCTGTAGAGGAGAATCAACGCTGCTTGGTAAGGCACTCATTAATATAATATGATGCTGTCTGTAGAGGAGGATCAACGCTGCTTGGTAAGGCACTCATTAATATAATATGATGCTGTCTGTAGAGGAGGATCAACGCTGCTTGGTAAGGCACTCATTAATATAATATGATGCAGTCTGTAGAGGAGGATCAACGCTGCTTGGTAAGGCACTCATTAATATAATATGATGCTGTCTGTAGAGGAGAATCAACGCTGCTTGGTAAGGCACTCATTAATATAATATGATGCTGTCTGTAGAGGAGAATCAACGCTGCTTGGTAAGGCACTCATTAATATAATATGATGCAGTCTGTAGAGGAGGATCAACACTGCTTGGTAAGACACTCATTAATATAATATGATGCAGTCTGTAGAGGAGGATCAACGGTGCTTGGTAAGGCACTCATTAATATAATATGATGTTGTCTGTAGAGGAGGATCAACGCTGCTTGGTAAGGCACTCATTAATATAATATGATGCTGTCTGTAGAGGAGGATCAACGCTGCTTGGTAAGGCACTCATTAATATAATATGATGCAGTCTGTAGAGGAGGATCAACGCTGCTTGGTAAGGCACTCATTAATATAATATGATGCCGTCTGTAGAGGAGGATCAACGCTGCTTGGTAAGGCACTCATTATTATAAAGATTGGTTTTATATTTGTAGTTGATTGAATGAGGTCTTACTTCTCATTGGGATAAGCTAGTTTAGTGAGCATCTGCCTGGTGCTGTGGTGATTGTTTTTATCTATTCTGATAGATTTAATAGTATCATTAAAGTTTATCTCTGATCTAATCAGTTGATGGGCTACACTTGAACAGTTTTGACCTTCTTGTTCTTCAGGCAGTTCAGTAGAGCTGATGATGAGCAAATCATGGAGTTTTTGTTAATACTGTTGTCTGGAGAGCCTGAAACACTTATAAATTTAGTACTACCTACCTAACTACACATGCTGTATTGCATATTAATGGGTTATAAGGCAGTCCAAACATGGTATAAGTATGAAATACTATAACTCTCATACTGGGTAAGGTGGATATTATAAGGGACTGGTGGCTCATAACAGTTGTCACTAACCTGTGTTGGTGAGTGAATTAATAACACTCACGCTTCGATGTCGCTTTCCAGTGACATCCGTTTTTCTCCTGGGCCGTCTCGGATGACACGGTCTGAAATCATCCATTAAAATATTTGTTAAAAATTAAAATTTTAACTGATCAATCTGGGTGTGGTTTCAAAATGAGCGCCTTTAGATTGCACACAATTTGATGCCAAAATGAAAGACGTAACATGAAAATTTATGTCAGAACACTGGAAAGATATAAATAATTTTGTGGTGATGAGTGTTAAAAAGTGTCCAAAAGTTAAAATATTTGTTAAAGTTTATTTATTGTTTTATTATTATGGGACTAGTTTTAAAATATGCGCCTTTAGATTGCGCACAATTTGATACCAAAATGGAAGACGTAACACGAAAATTGATGTCAGAACACTGGAAAAAATATTTAGTATTCTAGTATTTCTTTTGTTTTTGGCTATGATGAATTGTTCTAAAATTAATGGTAATTACTGTACCGTAGTGTATAGGCCGCTCCACATCCCCCTTATCCCCCCAGGTTATCCCTCCCAACGCTCCCCTCTCTCCCGATACAACCCACCCACCCCACCCTCTCCTACACCATGCGCCTCGAGCCACAGCCGTACGGGATTAATACGGTACGGCCCTCTGCCTGGCTTTCATATCCGGACAATTCACTCCTTGTCTGGCTGACTGTCCAGATATTGCAACATCGGCAGCAAGTTAACCGGCCCAGATTTTTATCCGGACAAACACCTGATTTTCCGGCTCCTATGGACATTTTGGCCGGATATTGAGATAACTTTATCCGGTCACGATTTTGACCGTATAAGGGTGTTTTCCGGATATTCGAATCCCGGATAATCGAGTGTCTACATTAATTATTTTGTGTGACTTGGCATTGGAATTGAGCTGTGTTTTTATCATACCGTAAATTTTGTGAGTATAGATTGTTTTTGTTTTGTTTTTTCATTTTGTTTTGTTTTTTAACTGTTTTTCTTATATTTCAGTGATGGGAACATCAGATCATTTGATGTTCCCAATTTTCTAACGGGAACATCAGATCATTTGGGAATGTATCGGATGAGGGAGTAGGGAATGGTGGGGAGGACGAGGGGACGGGAGTGGGGGGGGGATGGTGAGGGGGGACAGGGGAGGGGGTAATGATGGGAAGGATGAGGGGATGGGGGAGTTGGGGATGGTGACATGGGGACCGGGGAATGGAGAATGGTGGGGAGCACAAGGGGACAGGGAAAGTGGGTGATGGTGAAGAGGATGAGGGGACGGGGGGGGGGGGAATTGTCGGGCGGATGAGTTGATGGGGGAGTGAGAGATGGTTAGGAGGCCGAAGGGATGGTGGAGTGGGGAATGGTTGGGGACGAGGGGACGCGGGAGTGAGGAATGGTTGGAAGGATGAGGGGACCGGGGAATGGTGGGGAGGACTGGGAGACAGGGAAGGTTGCTGTGGCTCAACAACACACATGCGTTGTTGAGCCACAACAACGTGTGGCCAAGTACAGCTAGTAAGGAATAATGTATATTGGATTAATCAGTTTCAAACCACAAAAATAAATACTGTATAGTTATACAATAATTAAATGGAATAAATGCTAACACACTACACTTTACCTGTACTTCGGAGAGTTGATGGCATATGTGGAAACTAGTGAGGCAGAGGAAGAGAAATGTTCTTTGGTAGGGGAGTTCCCTAACATTAAAACTTCTGGAAGTTGTGCTTCTGATGTTCTTTCTCTTTTCTGTCTTTTTCTGTTTCCCTCATTACACTCACTGAATGTTTTCCTTACAAGAAACTTGTCCAAGAATGATTGTTTTTGCCTGTGCATTAAAATGTTTTTAAAGTTAGCCATAGCACTGTCATTCAACAGATTTGTAACACAGTTTGTCAAGGTGATAATTTCAAGAAAAGGTTTGCACTTTCCCTCATTTTGCACACATTTCTTTTAATAGAGAACTAGAGTTAGGCATAACAAACTCTGTAACAAGAGCTGACACTCGGGTACCACTCTCATATTTAGCTGTGAGTTCTTTCTTCATCTGTATCGTGATTCTAACCATTTTTCTTTTTGCTAGGCTCATATCACAAACTTTCATAGGTGTCATGGTGACTTATTTACAATAAGAATATGAAAAATATCCAAGAGAAAAGTGTAGTAGGTTGTGCACTGAACAACAGCTATGGTGAAACTGATGCATCAGGGACGCGTGTTTACATCTGAATGCCGAGCAAACAGACGAATACCGAACATGAACACAGCGTCTGAATACCGAAAAGTGCGAATTATTAGCAGTGCAAACACCGAGGCTCCTCTGTACAAAGAAATAATGTAAATATTATGTAATTTGTATTGGTAAATACAGTACAATACTGTAATATTGCTTTTTGTTATAAATTCTTCTAGCTTAACCAAATATTTTTTTCCACAGGATAACAACCCAGAGGAATGTTCAGTGTGTTTTAACAATTATGATGCCAATCAGCTACGGCCTCGCACACTGCCTTGCGGACACACATTCTGCTCCCAGTGTATTGACAATGGTATCAAGAATGGTCAGCTGACCTGCCCCAGCTGCCGTGCCCAGCACGCTGCCACAGCTGCTACTCAGTTCCCAATTAATTATGGTATGGAGGCCCTTATCAGAAAACTAAAAGGTATCGAGGTTGTACCAGAGAAAACGTTACTAGCAAAACCCATTAAAGCTCCTGTAAGAGGAATCAGCAAGAAGTTACATTCCCTGGTGGAGGAGCAGAAGAGCACCATCAGCAGCCTCATTACTAGCTGTGAAGAGGTACTGTCCCAGCTGGGGGAGTACCGGGGGCAGCTGGGGGACTGGAAGACTCACCACCTCCAGCTCCAGGACAGACTCTATGCTCTGGTGGAGCAGAATAAGTCAGCAATGAAGCTCTTGGAACTGGAGGATACCAGTGTGGTGGATATGACAACACAAGGAGAGGAAGGGAAGACTCAGCTGCAGGTCATGGTGGGGAACCTCGACACAGTCAACACAGCACAGGAAGTATTCATGACCATCAATGAAGTTGACCAATGCAACATGGAGGTAGAAAATTGGCTCAGGAAGTGCCAGGAACTCTTCCCAGATGTCAAGACTGTCCACACCTCAGTGAAGGTACGTTGCTGAAGGTCACATTGTTCTCACCCAACTGAGTGTAGTATTGCCTCTATATAAACACTTTTGACATGGAGACACATCAAGATGAGAGTTGACTTTATAGATAGGAAACTTTTTGCTCTAACACCTGAAACATTTTTATTAATAAAGTCAACTGTCATCTTGGTGTTTCTCTACACTGTGGTCATTGTAGAGAAACATTACTTATATTGTCAAATTACTTTACTCAGTCTGATGCTTCAATTTAGTGCAGTTACTTTACTCAGAGCCTGATGCTTCATTATAGACCAGTTACTTTACTCAGAGCCTGATGCTTCATTATAGTCCAGTTACTTTACTCAGAGCCTGATGCTTCATTATAGTCCAGTTACTTTACTCAGAGCCTGATGCTTCATTATAGTCCAGTTACTTTACTCAGAGCCTGATGCTTCATTATAGTCCAGTTACTTTACTCAGAGCCTGATGCTTCATTGTAGTCCAGTTACATTACTCAGAGCCTGATGGTTCATTATAGTCCAGTTACTTTACTCAGAGCCTGATGCTTCATTATAGTCCAGTTACTTTACTCACAGCCTGATGCTTCATTATAGTCCAGTTACTTTACTCAGAGCCTGATGCTTCATTATGGTCCGGGTTCCACCACTAATGTTTGTGTTGGTAATGACAGGTGCAGGAGACCATCAGGGAGGCCCTGGAGATGACGACCACAGAGACAGGTGCCACAGCTGACCCTGTACACCTGGGAGACTCAGCCTCCACCATTAATGTTTGTGTTGGTAATGACAGGTGCAGGAGACCATCAGGGAGGCCCTGGAGATGATGACCACAGAGACAGGTGCCACAGCTGACCCCGTACACCTGGGAGACTCAGCCTCCACCATTAATGTTTGTGTTGGTAATGACAGGTGCAGGAGACCACCAGGGAGGCCCTGGAGATGACGACCACAGAGACAGGTGCCACAGCTGACCCCGTACACCTGGGAGACTCAGCCTCCAGCATCATGAATAAAGTTCAGGAAATCACTGGACAGATCCACCAGAAGCAATTAACAGTAAGTTTCTGATTTCCTCTCATAGGTCATATCACAAGATATTGAGTTGCAGAAGCCTGTTCTTAGGTTTATCGAGGTTCCCCAAGGTCAACTACTGACTTTCCTTAACATACAATGCACAATAGTTGCCTAACTCCTGGATAAATATTTACTGGTTGGTGAACAGAGGCAACATGGTGAAAGGAAACATTTGAACCATTTCTGTCCTGCATGGTGATTAAACCTGTGATCCTCTGGTGAACCCGGGATCCTGACTCCCTCACAAAGGCGCAGAGAGTCAGCCAGTACATGGGGGACTGGAGCTACAGGTCCAGCACCAATCCCCTGCCAGTAGAGGGGGGCTGGAGCTACAGGTCCAGCACCAACCCCCTGTCAGTAGAGGGGGCAGGAGCTACTGGTCCAGCACCAACCCCCTGCCAGTAGAGGGGGGGGAGGCTGGAGCTACAGGTCCAGCACCAACCCCCTACCAGTAGAGGGGCGCTGGAGCTACTGGTCCAGCACCAACCCCTGCCAGTAGAGGGGGGCTGGAGCTACTGGTCCAGCACCAACCCCCTGCCAGTAGAGGGGGGCTGGAACTACAGGTCCAGCACCAACCCCCTGTCAGTAGAGGGGGCAGGAGCTACTGGTCCAGCACCAACCCCCTGCCAGTAGAGGGGGGCTAGAGCTACAGGTCCAGCACCAACCCCCTGTCAGTAGAGAGGGGCTGGAGCTACAGGTACAGCACAACCCCCTGCCAGTAGAGGGGGGCTGGAGCTACAGGTCCAGCACCAACCCCCTGCCAGTAGAGGGGAGGTGGAGCTACAGGTCCAGCACCAACCCCCTGCCAGTAGAGGGGGGCAGGAGCTACAGGTCCAGCACCAACCCCCTGCCAGTACAAGGGGGGCACCTACCACCACCCAAGTGGGTCCTTGTCCCCGTATTTGTTAAAGAACATGAACGAGTAAAGCAATTTGGAGATACGTACAAACGAACCAAAGCACAAGGTGACTTGCATGCATTTCTAGTTGCAAATAGAGAGGTGAGAGACATGAGCAACGTTATACGTAATAAACATTAGGAAGAGTTCCTACAAAGTATAAATGAGCAAATAACACTTGTTGAAGTTTGGGAAAAGATACGATAAATCTCTAGAAGCAGCCCAACCAAACCGCTGCACCACAGCCCACTAGAACAAGCAAACATCCTCCTTGATCAATGGGCACTAACATCGAGCTACGACTCACTCCCAATTAACTTACAGCACAAACTTGATGACACACGCCCCAACAGACAACGAACCATCAATCTTGCCTGTACAGCTATCGCCGTGTTGGACCTTAATGATGTAACTGAATGGGAATTAAATCATGCACTAAAGATGGGAAAATCAACTGCTCCGGGAGAGGATGGTATTACTTACAGTCTACTGAGATTAGTCTCACACGTACCAGGTAATCCACTATTAGTGTTGTACAGAATGAGTTTACGTGAAGGAGTATTACCTGATGCTTGGACAAAGAGTGTCATTGTTCCCATCCCCAAACCACACTCAGATAATTATAGACCCATATCTCTAACATCATGTGTTTGTAAAGTGCTTGAACGTATTGTTCTTAACCGACTCATGTATCGTATACAGGGGCACCTGTCACCTCAACTGTTTGGATTTATGCCTGGGCTCAGTACACAACACTGTTTTGCTGAGTACTTCGCACATATTGAAGCTTCCCCTCAAACAGTCTTCATCGACCTAGCAGCAGCTTTTGATACAGCAAACAGAGAAATCATACTGGAACAGCTTGCCGAGCTGGGAATGCAAGGAAAATTACTGAAATGGATAAAGGGTTATTTGTCTAATCGAACAGCATATGTTTTGTTTAATGATGTTAAAAGTACAGAGAGCAAACACTTTGAACTGGGAACTCCACAAGGAGGGGTCCTCAGTCCCTTGTTGTTCAACGTTTTGATGCATAACCTTATTAAAGACCTTCCAACTAATAATGAAGACACTGTCATTTGTTATGCTGATGATATATGTTTACAGGCTGCCACCGAGCCTAGAATGCAAGTTCTGCTCGACGCTTTTGCTACTAGAGCTGAGGAATGTGGCCTCCTTATCTCTGTACAGAAAACTCGTGCCCTCATTCCATGTGGTATTCCACCAGCCAATTATCATATAGATGGGCGAGCACTTGAGAACTGCGAGTCTTACAGATACCTTGGTGTCGGAAAATCCGACACCACATAATAATATCATACAGACAGATAATAGCTGTGTTGTGTAAACAAGTTACCCATAGAAAACGTAACTTGTAGTGGAATTACCGTCTAAAGAAAACGGGATATCATCACCACATACTATTATAATTCACCAGCTATTCTGCTGGGAATTATTCTTAAATACATTAGTCTTTGGACTTTACCATCATAAAACATCTTATATAAATTAACTTAATTATCAATATTAAAGTAGAGTAAATGTGACCCTTCTATCACTTTCTGAAATGTGGACAATGTAAGCCAGGCGTCAGTGAGGAAGGAGGGGCAGCCATTGTTGTGTCACCTCCGAGACGTGTGGAGCAAATTCGGCTCCTATCATATCTGGACAATGTCGGCCAGTAACGTCAATAGTATGGAGTGTTAGACATTGCCATTGTTGATACTAGACCAGAGGCGCAGGGAGCAAATTCGGCTCCTGTTAATTTTACTTGGACGAAGTGTTATGGAAACCAAAGGTGTACCATTATCACACGCTGTCAACAAATTCAAGTTAAGTGTCTTTCCGAAACCCGTATATCTATCATTAGTGGCCATTAATGTCATTGGGTAGGGTGATTCGGTTAGATCACGAAATCGCCTCATACTAAAGGTAATTAAGCCAGGTCTTCATTGTTCCATGTATAGTGTTTTCTCTGATATAGCTTGTCATATATAGAACCTGGCTTTACAGCTAGCACCCTTTTGACAGGTCAAGACGAGGAAGACTTTGTGCACCAGTTACTGGGTGATGGAAGCTACCTCAAAGAGGATAATTTGGTGTCTACACCCTAGTTATACCTGGTGGACTAACCTGCTGTACTATAAGATAAGGAACCTTTTCAATGTATGTAGTTAATACTGTAGTTTGATTGGCTGCATATATATTTAATTAATATAACCCCCCCTAATGTGTAGAGGATCGATTTGTGAGATTGAGATTATTGCAGAAATACAGTCCACTTATCATTATACAAATTGCTATCGAAGTATATAAATTAACGTAAATATAAATTCATATAAATTAAATAAATATAAATCTCACAGGTCGGTTCCCACACTTGGTGTCCCCATTAACGACCCTGGGTACCTTTCTTCTCTCAAGAGGAGACTTTGGGAGAGAGATTAAAGCCCTTGCGGGTCCTTGTTGGTGTCAATCATGGACTTAACGTGAGACTTGCTAGAATGTTTTATGTATCATTTATACGCTCTGTGATTGACTACAATGCTCTACATCTCCCACTGTATACTGACAAAGAGCTGAAATCTCTTGAAACCTTACAAAATGAAGCTATGCGTCTCATCCTTGGGGCTCCAAAGTCCACGAGAATAGTTAACATGAGAGCAGAGTTAAAATTACCTACCATAAGTGAGAGAATTTTGTCTATTAGCACAGTTTTCGGCATGAAGGCATTGAGTAGATCTAGACAACACATGAAGTTTCAAGCTAAACTTTCTAATATGCTGCACTCACCTGAGGTCTATAGAAGAAGAACGAAATCTGATTATGTATATTGGTTCTACAAGGTAGCCAACTCCATCAAAATATTAAATATGTCTCCAACTCGACTAATGATTAATCAACCAATTACTCCATGGGATAACTGGGATCTATCAGTTGATTTTGTAAATGCGCCCAAGAAAGAAAGTGTGCACACTACATTATTAAAACAGTTAACACTGAAAAGCATCACTGAAAGTACTCAGAGTATGGGTAACGATGTTTATCAGTGCTATACCGACGGCTCTGTAGAAGAAGGTGGACGATGTACCGAATGTGCATGTAACATATTTGAACAATCTTCTCTCGTACATACAGCAATGAAGCGCGTCAATGACTGGGCAAGTACAACTCAAACCGAACTTGCAGGCATATACCTTGCCACTGAATTTTTAAAAGACAAAGGCAGTGGACTTATATACTGTGACTCGCAGAGTGCACTCCTGGCATTGAACGCACATAGTAGTGACACCCAGAAAATAGTCCGTGATATTCGAATGAATGTTTTAGCTGCCAAAGAAAACAGATTTGAGATTAAATTCCTATGGATACCATCACATGTTGGCATCTCAAGGCATGACACTGTTGATATGCTTGCTAAGTCAGCCTGCAGAAAACCAGTGGTAGAAATTGATATGGGTGTTTCATTAGCAGTGACAAAGAGAATACTTAAACAAATATCTAATGAAAATCTCACCGACCTAACAAATTCTCAAAGACCTGAAAGTTGTAGCATTAAATATTATGATAGATATCGTGAGGAGACATTCACATATGGGACTAATAGAACAAGAACCCGGCAATGTGATGTTATAGTGGCCAGAATACGCCTGGGATATAGACGTATCTGGCAGCTTTCTCAAAACCCAAATGTCGAGTACACAATGTGTCAACTTTGTGAAAGAGAAAACATGCACTCTTGAACATTATATTGTAGAATGTCCCATACTGACTGACTTTCGCCCTCCTGGGCTAAGGTATGCTGAACTCTGTAGTTACTATATGAGTACTGGAACACTTGATGATATATTAGACTTGTATCCAAGATTGACCATGTAATATATCAATCATACAATGTATATATATGATGTAACTATATAACCTGAGCTTGTAAAAGCACCTTCATCACCTTCAGTGATTAAGTGCTTAATTGCACACTAGTTTCTTTATCAGCTACCTCACCCTGTCAGAATAAATGAGACAAATGTATGTGAATGCATGTGTGTGTGTATATATGTATGTATATGTGTGTGTGTGTATATGTATATGTATGGGTATAAAGTATATATGGAAGCTGATCAGAATTACATTTCACCTTTGTGAATGTACATTAATGACACTATGTAAAAGACACATCTAACACTTTATGTAGGACATACGTAAATCTGTGTATCTATGTGTTTACGTATGTAGGTTAGCTTAGCATTTTAAAAGCACCGAATCACCTTCTGTGGTTGAGTGTTCAATAAACCCTTGAACTGTATGTTTAACACTTCTCGAACCCTGTCCATGGAGGACAGAAGAAAATGTATATATGCTGGTTAGCATTGTAAATGTGTGGCCACGTCTGTGGTAGAAAAAAAAGTACAGGGGGGGTGGGAGCTACAGGTCCAGCACCAACCCCCCCCCTGCCAGTAGAGGGGGGCTGGAGCTACAGGTCCAGCACCAACCTCCTGCCAGTAGAAGGGGGCTGGAGCTACAGGTCCAGCACCAACCCCCTGCCAGTAGATGGGGGGGGGGGGGGCTGGAGCTACAGGTCCAGCACCAACCCCCTGCCAGTAAAGTGGGGCTGGAGCTACAGGTCCAGCACCAGCCCCCTGCCAGTAGAGTGGGGCTGGAGCTACAGGTCCAGCACCAACCCCCTGCCAGTAGAGTGGGGGGGGGGGCTGGAGCTACAGGTCCAGCACCAACCCCCTGCCAGTAGAGGTGGGCTGGAGCTACAGGTCCAGCACCAACCCCCTGCCAGTAGAGGTGGGCTGGAGCTACAGGTCCAGCACCAACCCCCTGCCGGTAGAGGGGGGGGCGCTTGAGCTACAGGTCCAGCACCAACCCCCCCTGCCAGTAGAGGACTGGAGCTACTGGTCCAGCATCAAACCCCTTGCCAGTAGCGGGGGGCTGGAGCTACAGGTCCAGAACCAACTCCCTGCCAGTAGAGGGGGACTGGAGCTACAGGTCCAGCACCAACCCCCTGCCAGTAGAGGGGGGCTGGAGCTGCAGGTCCAGCACCAACCCCCTGCTATAGAGGGGGGATGGATCTATAGGTCCAGCACCAACCCCCTGCCAGTAGAGGTGGGGCTGGAGCTACAGGTCCAGCACCAACCTCCTGCCAGTAGAAGGGGGCTGGAGCTACAGGTCCAGCACCAACCCCCTGCCAGTAGATGGGGGGGGGGCTGGAGCTACAGGTCCAGCACCAACCCCCTGCCAGTAAAGTGGGGCTGGAGCTACAGGTCCAGCACCAGCCCCCTGCCAGTAGAGTGGGGCTGGAGCTACAGGTCCAGCACCAACCCCCTGCCAGTAGAGTGGGGGGGGGGGGGCTGGAGCTACAGGTCCAGCACCAACCCCCTGCCAGTAGAGGTGGGCTGGAGCTACAGGTCCAGCACCAACCCCCTGCCAGTAGAGGTGGGCTGGAGCTACAGGTCCAGCACCAACCCCCTGCCGGTAGAGGGGGGGGCGCTTGAGCTACAGGTCCAGCACCAACCCCCCCTGCCAGTAGAGGACTGGAGCTACTGGTCCAGCATCAAACCCCTTGCCAGTAGCGGGGGGCTGGAGCTACAGGTCCAGAACCAACTCCCTGCCAGTAGAGGGGGACTGGAGCTACAGGTCCAGCACCAACCCCCTGCCAGTAGAGGGGGGCTGGAGCTGCAGGTCCAGCACCAACCCCCTGCTATAGAGGGGGGATGGATCTATAGGTCCAGCACCAACCCCCTGCCAGTAGAGGTGGGGCTGGAGCTACAGGTCCAGCACCAACCCCCTGCCATAGAGGGGGGATGGATCTACAGGTCCAGCACCACCCTCTGCCAGTAGAGGTGGGGCTGGAGCTACAGGGCCAGAACCAACCCCCTGCCAGTAGAGGGGGGCTGGAGCTGCAGGTCCAGCACCAACCCCCTGCCATAGAGGGGGAATGGATCTACAGGTCCAGCACCACCCTCTGCCAGTAGAGGTGGGGCTGGAGCTACAGGTCCAGAACCAACCCCCTGCCAGTAGAGGGGGGGGGGGCTGGAGCTACAGGTCCAGCACCAACCCCCTGCCAGTAGAGGTGGGCAGGAGCTACGGGTTCAGAACCAGCCCCCTGCCAGTAGAGGGGGGGGGGCTTGAGCTACAGGTCCAGAACCAACCCCCTGCCAGTAGAGGTGGGCTGGAGCTGCAGGTCCAGCCCGAACCCCCTGCCAGTAGAGGGGGGCTGGAGCTGCAGGTCCAGCCCCAACCCCCTGCCAGTAGAGGGGGGCTGGAGCTATAGCACCAACCCCCCAGCCTTCATACTCAGACCATAAGCTCATTGAAGTGCGAACTAGCATAAATTACGGTAGTAGATCTAAGAGACCCAACATGCGAGAAGGAATATTCAATCAATTCAATTTCAACAATAGGAGGATTGACTCAGATTAACCCCCCCCCCCTTATACTTCATACTCAGACCATAAGCTCATTGAAGAGCGAACTAGCATAAATAACGGTAGTAGAACTAAGAGACCCAACAAGCGAGAAGGAATATTCAATCAATTCAATTTCAACAATAGGAGGATTGACTGGGAGAAAATAAATGTAGATCTTGCAACCATTCAATGGGAGACGGTCTTAAGCGACAAAACTCCAACACAGGGAATAGCTCAACTGACAGCTGAAGCTTACAAGGTCTGCTTGAAGCACGTGCCTGTGAGGAGGGGCAGAAAGAGGACCACTCTAGAAAGAGAATGCAGATGACTGTACAGGAGAAGGAAAAGAATAACGGAAATGCTTCGGCAGACACAACTATCACAAGCAAGGAAAATAAGCCTAAGCAGGGAGATAGAAGAAGTAGAACAAACGTTGAAGCGATCATATAAGTCTGAGGAAGTGGAATTGGAACAGAAAGCTATACAAGAGATACGGAAAAATCCGAAATATTTTTTCACATACGCAAAATCAAAATCCAAAACCACGACCAGTATTGGACCGTTAATTACAAATGAAGGTACGTACACAGAGGACAACAAAGAGATTAGTGAAATTCTAAGAGGCCAGTATGAGGCTATGTTTAGCACACCAATAAACAACATGAAAGTTGATGACCCAGACAGCTTCTTTATGAATGACATTCAAGCTGCAGATAATATAACGGATATTACCACAAACTCGGAAGACTTTGAAAGAGAAATTGACAATATGCCTATGCACTCAGCTCCTGGCCCTGACTCATGGAATTCAATATTCATAAAGAAATGTAAAGTACCAGTAGCGAGAGCACTCAGTGTAATATGGAGAGAAAGCCTGGATACAGGGGAGATACCAGCAGCACTTAAATCTGCAGATATAGCTCCGTTGCACAAGGGGGGGAGTAAAGCCTTGGCAAAAAATTATAGGCCAGTTGCACTAACATCACACATAATAAAAGTGTTTGAAAGAGTGATTAGGAATCAAATTTCTAGTTTTATGGAAAACAATAAATTGCACAATCCAGGACAACATGGATTTAGAGCGGGAAGATCCTGTCTGTCACAGTTACTCAACCACTATGACAAAATCACAGAAGCCCTAGAAGAAAAGCAAAATGCAGATGTTGTATACACAGACTTTGCAAAGGTGATTGACGAATGTGACCATGGGGTGATAGCTCACAAAATGAGGTCAATGAGAATAACTGGAAAAGTAGGACGCTGGATACTCAATTTCCTGTCGAACAGAATACAAAGAGTAACAGTCAATCAGATAAAATTGAGTCCAAGCGATGTTAAAAGCTCTGTACCTCAAGGTACAGTCCTTGCACCGCTACTGTTCCTTATTCTCATATCTGATATAGACAAAAATACATGTCACAGCTTCATGTCATCCTTTGCAGATGACACAAAAATCAGCATGAAAATTACCTCTGCTGAAGACATTGAAAAACTACAAGCAGATGTTAACAAAGTTTTCGATTGAGCAGCAGAAAATAACATGATGTTTAACAGTGATAAATTTCAGGTACTCAGGTACGGCAAAAATGAGGATCTGAAACATAATACAGGGTACAAAACACAATCGAATCTTCCCATAGTAGAAAAACAGCATGTCAAGGATTTGGGAATAATGATGTCCGACGATCTAACGTTTAGGGAACATAACCAAGCAAATATCGCATCAGCCAGAAAAATGATCAGATGGATTACGAGAACTTTCAAATCCAGGGATCCCATCACAATGGTTGTACTCTTCAAATCACTTGTGTTGTCCCGTCTTGAGTACTGCTCAGTGCTCACTTTCCCCTTTCAGAGCAGGAGAGATTGCTGAAATTGAGGGAATACAGATAGAACATATACGGCACGCATAGACGAGATAAAACACCTAAATTATTGGGATCGTCTCAAAGCTCTCCAAATGTACTCACTAGAAAGGAGACTAGAGAGATACCAAATAATATACACATGGAAAATACTGGAGGGTCAGGTCCCAAATCTACACAGTAAAATAACAACGTACTGGAGTGAACGATATGGAAGAAAATGCAAGATTGAACCAGTGAAGAGCAGAGGTGCCATAGGCACAATCAGAGAGCGCTGTATAAACATCAGAGGTCCGCGGTTGTTCAACGTCCTCCCAGCGACTATAAGAAATATTGCCGGAACAACCGTGGACATCTTCAAGAGAAAACTGGAAGGTTTTCTAAGAGAAGTTCCGGATCAGCCGGGCTGTGGTGGGTATGTGGGCCTGCGGGCCGCTCCAAGCAACAGCCTGGTGGACCAGACTCTCACAAGTCGAGCCTGGCCTCGGGCCGGGCTTGGGGAGTAGAAGAACTCCCAGAACCCTATCAACCAGGTATCAACCAGGTATAAGCCAGTAGAGAGGGGGACTGGAGCTACAGGTCCAGCATCAACCCCCTGCCAGTCGAGGGGAAGCTGGAGCTACAGGTCCAGCACAAACCCCCAGCCAGTAGAAGGAGGCTGGAGTTACATGTCCAGAACCAACCCCCTGCCAGTAGAAGTGGGCTGGAGCTACAGGTCCAGCACAAACCCCCAGCCAGTAGAGGGGGGGGGGGCTGGAGCTACAGATCCAGCACCAACCCCTCTGCCAGTAGAGGGGGAGCTAGACCTACATGTCCAGAACCAACCCTCTGCTAGTAGAGGTGGGCTGGAGCTACAGGTCCAGCACAAACCCCTCTGCCAGTAGAGGGGGGGGCTGGAGCTACAGGTCCAGCACCAACCCCTCTGCCAGTAGAGAGCGGCTGGAGCTACTGGCCCAGCACCAACCCCCTGCCAGTAGAGAAGAGGGGCTGGAGCTACAGGTCCAGAACCAACCCCCTGCCAGTAGAGGGGGGGAGGGCTGGAGCTACTGGTCCAGCACCAACCCCCTGCCATTAGAGGGAGGCTGGAGCTACAAGTCCAGCACCAACCCCCTGCCAGTAGATAGGGGCTAGAGCTACAGGTTCAGCACCAACCCCCTGCCAGTAGTCGGGGGGCTGGAGCTACAGGTCCAGCACCAACCCCCTGCCAGTAGAGGGTGGCTGGAGCTACAGGTCCAGCACCAACCCCCTGCCAGTAGAGGGAGGCTGAAGCTACAGGTCCAGCACCAACCCTATTGCCAGGTGAGGGGGGCTGGAGCTACAGGTCCAGCACCAACCCCCATCCCCCCTTCCAGTAGAGAGGGGCTGGAGCTACAGGTCCAGCTCCAACCCCCTGCCAGTAGAGAGGGGGGGCTGGATTACAGGTCCAGAACCAACCCCCTGCCAGTAGAGAGGGAGGTGGAGCTACAGGTCTAGGACCAACCCCCTGCAAGTAGAGACGGGGGTGGAGCTACAAGTCCAGCACCAACCCCCTGCCAGTAGATGGGGGCTAGAGCTACAGGTCCAGCACCAACCCCCTGCCAGTAGTCGGGGGGCTGGAGCAACAGGTCCAGCACCAACCCCCTGCCAGTAGAAAGGGGGCTGGAGCTACAAGTCCAGCTCCAACCCCCTGCCAGTACAGAGGGGCAGGAGCTACAGGTCAAGCACCATACCCACTGCCAGTAGAGGGAGGCTGGAGCTACAGGTCCAGCACCAACCCTATTGCCAGGTGAGGGGGGCTGGAGCTACAGGTCCAGCACCAACCCCCCCCCCTTCCAGTAGAGAGGGGCTGGAGCTACAGGTCCAGCTCCAACCCCCTGCCAGTAGAGAGAGGGGAGGGGGGGCTGGATTACAGGTCCAGAATCACCCCCCTGCCAGTAGAGGGGGGCTTGAGCTACAGGTCCAGCTCCAACCCCCTGCCAGTAGAGAGAGGTGGGGGGGGCTGGATTACAGGTCCAGAATCACCCCCCTGAAAGTAGAGGGGGGCTTCAGCTACAGGTCCAGCTCCAACCCCCTGCCAGTAGAGAGAGGGTGGGGGGCTGGAGCTACAGGTCCAGCTCCAACCCCCTGCCAGTAGAGAGAGGGGGGGGGGCTGGAGCTACAGGTCCAGAACCAACCCCCTGCCAGTAGAGAGGGCGGTGGAGCTACAGGTCCAGTACCAACCCCCTGCCAGTAGAGAAGGGGGTGGAGCTACAAGTTCAGCCCCAACCGCCTGCCATTAGAGGGGGCTGGAGCTACAAGTCCAGCACCAACACCCTCCCAGTAGAGAGGGGGGTGGAGCTACAGGTCCAGCACCAACCCCTTTCCAGTACAGAGGGGGCTGGAGATACAGGTCCAGCATCAACCCCCCTGTCAGTATAGAGGGGGGGGGGTAGCTGGAGCTACAGGTCCAGCACTAACCCCCTGCTAGTAGAGGGGGGCTGGAGCTACAGGTCTAGCACCAACCCCTGTGCCAGTAGAAGGGGGCTGGAGCTACTGGTCCAGAAAAAACTCCCTGACAGTAGAGGTAGGCTGGAGATACAGGTTCAGCACCAACCCCCTGCCAGGTAGAGGGGGACTGGACCTACAGGTCCAAAACCAACCCCCTGCCAGTAGAAGGGGGGCTTGAGCTACAGGTCCAGAACCAACTTCCTGCCAGTAGAGGGGGGCTGGAGCTACAGGTCCAGCACCAACCCCATGCCAGTAGAGGGGGGCTGGAGCTACAGGTCCAGCACCAACCCCCTGCCAGTAGAGGGGGGCTGGGTCAATAGATCCAGCACCAACCCCCTGCCAGTAGAGGGGGGCTGGAGCTACAGGTCAAGCACCAACCCCCTGCCAGTAGAGGGGGGGCTAGACCTACATGTTCAGAACCAACCCTCTGCCAGTAGAGGGGTGCTGGAGCTACAAGTCCAGCACCAACCCCCTGCCAGAAGAGGGGGGTCTGGAGAAACAGATCCAGGACCAACCCCCTGCCAGTAGAGGGAGGCCGGAGCTACAGGTCCAGAACAAACCCCCTGCCAGTAGAAGGGGGTCTGCAGAAACAGATCCAGGACCAACCCCCTGCCAGTAGAGGGGAGCTGGAACTGCAGGTCCAGCCCCAACCCCCTGCCAGTTGAGGGGGGCTGGAGCTACAGGCCCAGCATCAACCCCCATCCTGTAGTGGTGGGCTAGAGCTACAGGTCCAGCACCAACCCCCTGCCAGTAGAGATGGGCTGGAGCTACAGGTCCAGCACCAACCCCCTGCCAGTAGAAGGGGGCTGGAGCTACAGGTCCAGCACTAACCCCCTGCCAGTAGAGGGGGGGCTGGAGCTACAGGTTCAGCACCAACCCACTGCCAGTAGAGGGGGGGCTGGAGCTACAGGTCCAGCACCAACCCAGTTCCAGTAGAGGGGGTCTGAAGCAACAGGTCCAGCACCAACCCACTGCCAGTAGAGGTGGGGCTGGAGCTACAGGTCCAGCACCAACCACCTCCCAGTAGAGGGGGTCTGGAGCTACAGGTCCAGAATCAACCCCCTGCCAGTAGAGGGGGCTTGAGCTATAGGTCCAGAATCAACCCCCTGCCAGTAGAGGGGGCTTGAGCTACAGGTCCAGCTCCAACCCCCTGCCAGTAGAGAGAGTGAGGGGGGGGGGGCTGGAGCTACAGGTCCAGAACCAACCCCCCTACCAGTAGAGAGGGGGCTGGAGCTACTGGTCCAGCACCAACCCCCTGCCAGTAGAGAAGAGGTACTGGAGCTACAGGTCCAGAACCAACACCCTGCCAGTAGAGGGGGGGGGAGGGCTGGAGCTACTGGTCCAGCACCAACCCCCTGCCATTAGAGGGAGGCTGGAGCTACAAGTCCAGCACCAACCCCCTGCCAGTAGATGGTGGCTAGAGCTACAGGTTCAGCACCAACCCCCTGCCAGTAGTCGGGAGGCTGGAGCTACAGGTCCAGCACCAACCCCTTGCCAGTAGAGGGAGGCTGGAGCTACAGGTCCAGCACCAACCCTATTGCCAGGTGAGGGGGGCTGGAGCTACAGGTCCAGCACCAACCCCCTCCCCTTCCAGTAGAGAGGGGCTGGAGCTACAGATCCAGCTCCAACCCCCTGCCAGTAGAGAGAGGGGGGGGGGCTGGATTACAGGTCCAGAATCACCCCCCTGCCAGTAGAGGGGGACTTGAGCTACAAGTCCAGCTCCAACCCCCTGCCAGTAGAGAGAGGGGGGGGGGGGGGGCTGGAGCTACAGGTCCAGAACCAACCCCCTGCCAGTAGAGAGGGAGGTGGAGCTACAGGTCCAGGACCAACCCCCTGCAAGTAGAGAGGGGGGTTGAGCTACAAGTCCAGCACCAACCCCCTGCCAGTAGATGGGGGCTAGAGCTACAGGTGCAGCACCAACCCCCTGCCAGTAGTCGGGGGGCTGTAGCTACAGGTCCAGCACCAACCCCCTGCCAGTAGAAAGGGGGCTGGAGCTACAAGTCCAGCTCCAACCCCCTGCCAGTAGAGTGGGGCAGGAGCTACAGGTCAAGCACCGTACCCCCTGCCAGTAGAGGGAGGCTGGAGCTACAGGTCCAGCACCAACCCTATTGCCAGGTGAGGGGGGCTGGAGCTGCAGGTCCAGCACCAACCCCCCCCCCTTCTTCCAGTAGAGAGGGGCTGGAGCTACAGGTCCAGCTCCAACCCCCTGCCAGTAGAGAGAGGGGGGGGGGCTGGAGCAACAGGTCCAGAACCAACCCCCTGCCAGTAGAGAGGGCGGTGGAGCTACAGGTCCAGTACCAACCCCCTGCCAGTAGAGAAGGGGGTGGAGCTACAAGTTCAGCACCAACCGCCTGCCATTAGAGGGGGCTGGAGCTACAAGTCCAGCACCAACCCCCTCCCAGTAGAGAGGGGGGTGGAGCTACAGGTCCAGCACCAACCCCCTTCCAGTACAGAGGGGGCTGGAGATACAGGTCCAGCATCAACCCCCCTCTACGAATAGAGGGGGGGTAGCTGGAGCTACAGGTCCAGCACTAACCCCCTGCTAGTAGAGGGGGGCTGGAGCTACAGGTCTAGCACCAACCCCTGTGCCAGTAGAAGGGGGCTGGAGCTACTGGTCCAGAAAAAACTCCCTGCCAGTAGAGGTAGGCTGGAGATACAGGTTCAGCACCAACCCCCTGCCAGGTAGAGGGGGACTGGACCTACAGGTCCAAAACCAACCCCCCTGTCAGTAGAAGGGGGGCTTGAGCTACAGGTCCAGAACCAACTTCCTGCCAGTAGAGGGGGGCTGGAGCTAAAGGTCCAGCACCAACCCCATGCCAGTAGAGGGGGGCTGGAGCTACAGGTCCAGCACCAACCCCCTGCCAGTAGATGGGGGGTGGAGCTACAAGTCCAGCACCAACCCCCAGTAGAAAGAGGGCTGGAGCTACAGGTCCAGCTCCAACCCCCTGCCAGTAGAGGGAGGCTCGAGCTACAGGTCCAGCACCAACCCCCTGACAGTAAGGTAGGCTGAGGATACAGGTTCAGCACCAACCCCCTGCCAGTATAGGGGGTGGATGGAGCTACAGGACCAACCCCAACCCTCTACCAGTAGAGGGGGGGCTGGAGCTACAAGTCTAGCACCAACCCCGAGGCAGTATAGGTGGGCTGGAGCTACAGGTCCATCACCAACCCCCTGCCAGTAGAGGGGTTGGGGCTACAGGTACAGCACCAACCCACTGCCAGTAGAGGGGGGCTGTAGATACAGTTCCAGCACCAACCCCCTGCCCGTAGAGGGGGCTGGAGCTACAGGTCCAGCACCATCCCCCCTGCCAGTAGAGGGGACTTGAACTACAGGTCCAGCACCAACCCCCTGACAGTAAAGGTAGGCTGAAGATACAGGTTCAGCACCAACACCCTGCTAGTTTAGGGGGTGGATGGAGCTACAGGTCCAGCCCCAACCCTCTACCAGTAGAGGGGGGGCTGGAGCTACAGGTCCAGAACCAAACCCCCTGCCAGTAGAGGAAGGGCTGGAGCTACAGGTCCAGCACCAACCCCCCTGCCAGTAGAGGGGGGGCTGGAGTTACAGGTCCAGAACCAACCCCCTGCCAGTAGAGGGGGGTTGGAGCTACAGGTCCAGCACCAACCCCCAGACAGTAAAGGTAGGCTGGAGCTACAGGTCCCGAACCTGCTCCCTGCCATTAGAGGGGGGCTGGAGCTACAGGTCCACAACGAACCCCCTGCCAGTAGAGGGGGGCTGGAGCTACGGGTCCAGCACCAACCCCCTGCCAGTAAAGGAGGGCTGGAGCTACAGGTCCAGCACCAACCCCCTGCCAGTAGAGGTGGGGTGGAGCTACAGGTCCAGCACCAACCCGAAGCCAGTAGAGTGGGGCTGGAGCTACAGGTCCAGCACCAACCCCCTGCCAGTAGGTAGGGGTGGATGGAGCTACAGGTCCAGCACCAACCCCCTGCCAGTAGAGGTGGGCTGGAGCTACAGGTCCAGTACCAACCCCCTGCCATTAGAGGGAGGCTGGAGCTACAGGTCCAGAACCAACTTCCTGCCAGTAGAGATGGGCTGGAGCTACAGGTTCAGCACCAACCCTCTGCCAGTATAGGGGGGTGGAGCTACAGGTCCTGTACCATCCTCCCCTGCCAGTAGAGGGGGGAAGGAGCTACAGGTCCAGCACAAACCCCTTGCCAGTAGAGGGGGGCTGGAGCTACAGGTCCAGCACCAACCCCCTGACAGTAAAGGTAGGCTAGAGCTACAGGTCCAGCAACAACCCTCCCTGCCAGTAGAGGGGGGCTGGAGCTACAGGTCCAGCACCAACCACCTGACAGTAAAGGTAGGCTGGAGCTTCAGGTCCAGCACCAACCCTCCCTGCCAGTTTAGAGGGGGGTGGAGCTACAGGTCCAGCACCAACCCGAAGCCAGTAGAGTGGGGCTGGAGCTACAGGTCCAGCACCAACCCCCTGCCAGTAGGTAGGGGTGGATGGAGCTACAGGTCCAGCACAAACCCTCTGCCAGTAGAGGGGGGGCTGGAGCTACAGGTCCAGCACCAACCCCCTTCCAGTAGAGGGGAGCTGGAGCTACAGGTCCAGTACCAACCCCCTGCCAGTAGAGGGGGGCTGGAGCTACAGATCGAGTACCAACCCCCCTGCCAGTAGAGGGGGGCTGGAGCTACAGGTCCAGAACCAACTTCCTGCCAGTAGAGATGGGCTGGAGCTACAGGTTCAGCACCAACCCCATGCCAGTATAGGGGGGTGGAGCTACAGGTCCAGTACCAACCCACCCTGCCAGTAGAGGGGGGCTGGAGCTACAGGTCTAGCACCACCCTCTGCCAGTAGAGGTGGGGGTGGAGCTACAAGTCCAGAACAAACCCCTTGCCAGTAGAGAGGGGCTGGAGCGACAGGTCCAGAACCAACCCCCTGCTAGTAGAGGGGGGCTGGAGCTACAGGTCCAGAATCAACCCCCTGCCAGTAGAGGGGGGCTGGAGATAAAGGTCCAGCATCAACCCCCCTGTCAGAATAGAGTGGGGGTAGCTGGAGCTACAGGTCCAGAACCATCTCTCTGCCAGTAGAGGTGGGCTGGAGCTACAGGTCCAGCACTAACCTCCTGCTCGTAGAGGTGGGCTGGAGCTACAGGTCCAGCACCAACTCCTGTGCCAGTGAAGGGGGGGGGGGCTGGAGCTACAGGTCCAACACTAATGCCCTGCCAGTAGAGGTGGGCTGGAGCTACAGGTCCAGTACCAACCCCTGCCAGTGGAGAGGGGGGTGGAGCTACAGGTCCAACACCAACCCCCTGCCATTAGAGGGGGGCTGGAGCTACAGGTCCAGTACCAACCCCCTGCCAGTAGAGAGGGGGATGGAGCTACAAGTCCAGCACCTGCCCCCTGCCAGTAGAGGGGGGGGGGCTGGAGCTACAGGTCCAGAACCAGCCCTCTGCCAGTAGAGGGGGGCTGGAGCTACAGGTCCAGAACCAACCCTCTGCCAGTAGAATTGGGCTAGAGCTACAGGTCCAGTACCAACCCCCCCTGCCAGTAGAGGGGGGCTGGAGCTACAGGTCCAGCACCACCCTCTGCAAGTAGAGGTGGGGGTGGAGCTACAAGTCCAGAACAAACCCCTTGCCAGTAGAGGGGGGGCTGGAGCTACAGGTCCAGAATCAACCCCCTGCCAGTAGAGGGGGCTTGAACTACAGGTCCAGCACCAACCCCTTGCCAGTAGAAAGGGGGCTGGATCTACAGGTACAGCACCAACCCCCTGCCAGTAGAGGGGGGGGGTGGGCTGGAGTT
Organism: Procambarus clarkii; assembly: GCF_040958095.1. Classification (NCBI taxonomy): domain Eukaryota; kingdom Metazoa; phylum Arthropoda; class Malacostraca; order Decapoda; family Cambaridae; genus Procambarus; species Procambarus clarkii. Next base: position 6,850,827 of record NC_091187.1, on the reverse strand, counting down.
ATAGGTCCAGCATCAACCTCCTGCCAGTTGAGGTGGGCTGGCGCTACAGGTCCAGCACCAACCCCCTGCCAGTAGAGGGGGTTCTGAGCTACAGGTCCAGAATCAACCCCCTGACAGTAGAGGTGACTGGAGCTACAGGTCCAGCAACAACCCCCTGCCAGTAGAGGGGGGCTGTAGCTACAGGTCCAGCGCCAATCCCCTGCCAGTAGAGGTGGGCTGGAGCTACAGGTCCAGCACTAACCCCTTGCCAGTAGAGGGGGGGGGGCTGGAACTACAGGTCCAGCGCCAATCCCCTGCCAGTAGAGGTGGGCTGGAGCTATAGGTCGAGCACCAACCCCTTGCCAGTAGAGGGGGGCTGGAGCTATAGGTCCAGCACCAACCCCTGCCAGTAGAGGGGGGGGGGGGCTGGAGCAACAGGTCCAGCACCAACCCCTCTTCCAGTAGAGAGGGTCTGGAGCAACAGGTCCAGAACCAACCCCCTGCTATTAGAGGGGGGCTGGAGCTACAGGTCCAGAATCAATCCCCTGCCAGTAGAGGGGGGCTGGAGATACAGGTCCAGCATCAACCCCCCTGTCAGTATTGAGGGGGGGGGTAGTACAGGTCCAGAACTATCTCTTTGCCAGTAGAGGGGGGCTGGAGCTACAGGTCCAGCACTAACCCCCTGCTAGTAGAGGTGGGCTGGAGCTACAGGTCAAGCACCAACCCCCCTGCCTGTAGAGGGGGGGGGGGCTGGAGCTACAGGTCCAGCACCAACCCCCTGCCAGTAGAGAGGGGGTGGAGCTACAGGTCCAGCACCAACGCCCTGCAAGTAGAAGTGGGCTGGAGCTACAGGTCCAGCACCAACCCCCTGCCAGTAGAGAGGGGGGTGGAGCTACAGGTCCAGAACCAACCCCCATCCAGTAGAGAGGGGGATGGAGCTACAGGTCCAGCACCTGCCCCCTGCCAGTAGATGGGGGGGGGCTGGAGCTACAGGTCCAGAACCAGCCCTCTGCCAGTAGAGGTGGGCTGGAGCTACAGGTCCAGCACCAACCCTCTGCCAGTAGAATTGGGCTGGAGCTACAGGTCCAGTACCAACCCCTTGCCAGTAGAGAGGGGGGTGGAGCTACAGGTCCAGCACCAACCCCCTGCCATTAGAGGGGGGCTGGAGCTACAGGTTCAGCACTAACCCGCTTCCAGTAGAGGGGGGCTGGAGCTACAGGTCCAGCACCAACCCCTTGCCAGTAGGTAGGGGTGGATGGAGCTACAGGTCCAGTACCAACACCCTGCCAGTAGAGGTGGGCTGGAGCTACAGGTCCAGTACCAACCCCCTGCCAGTAGAGAGAGGCTGGAGCTACAGGTTCAGCACCAACCCTCTGCCAGTATAGGGGGGTGGAGCTACAGGTCCTGTACCAACGCCCCCTGCCAGTAGAGGGGGGATGGAGCTACAGGTCCAGCACAAACCCCTTGCCAGTAGAAGGGGGCTGGAGCTACAGGTCCAGCACCAACCCCCTGACAGTAAAGGTAGGCTGGAGATACAGGTCCAGCACCAACCCTCCCTGCCAGTTTAGAGGGGGGTGGAGCTACAGGTCCAGCACCAACCCCTTGCCAGTAGAGGGGGGCTGGAGCTACAGGTCCAGAACTAACTCCCTGCCAGTAGAGGTGGGCTGGAGCTACAGGTCAAGCACCAACCCCCCTGCCTGTAGAGGGGGGGGGGGGCTGGAGCTACAGGTCCAGAACCAACCCCCTGCCAGTAGAGGGAGGCTGGTGCTATTGGTCCAGCACCAACCCCTGCCAGTAGAGGGGAGCTGGAGCTACAGGTCCAGCACCAACCCCCTGCCAGTAGGGAGGGGTGGATGGAGCTACAGGTCCAGCCCCAACCCCCTGCCAGTAGCGAGGGCTGGAGCTACAGGTCCAGTACCAACCCCCTGCCAGTAGAGGTTGGCTGGAGCTACAGGTCGAGTACCAACCCCCTGCCAGTAGAGGGGGGCTGGAGCTACAGGTCCAGAACCAACTTCCTGCCAGTAGAGATGGGCTGGAGCTACAGGTTCAGCACCAACCCCATGCCAGTAAAGGGGGGTGGAGCTACAGGTCCAGTACCAACCCACCCTGCCAGTAGAGGGGGGCTGGAGCTACAGGTCCAGCACCACCCTCTGCAAGTAGAGGTGGGGGTGGAGCTACAAGTCCAGAACAAACCCCTTGCCAGTAGAGGGGGGGCTGGAGCTACAGGTCCAGAACCAACCCTCTGCCAGTAGAGGGGGCTTGAACTACAGGTCCAGCACCAACCCCTTGCCAGTAAAAAGGGGGCTGGATCTACCGGTCCAGCTCCAACCCCCTGCCAGTAGAAAGAGGCAGGAGCTACAGGTCCAGCACCAACCCCCTGCCAGTAGAATTGGGCTGGAGCTACAGGTTCAGTACCAACCCCTTGCCAGTAGAGAGGGGGGTGGAGCTACAGGTCCAGCACCAACCCCCTGCCATTAGAGGGGGGCTGGAGCTACAGGTTCAGCACCAACCCCCTTCCAGTAGAGGGGGGCTGGAGCTACAGGTCCAGCACCAACCCCTTGCCAGTAGGTAGGGGTGGATGGAGCTACAGGTCCAGCACCAACCCCCTGCCAGTAGAGGTGGGCTGGAGCTACAGGTCCAGTACCAACCCCCTGCCAGTAGAGAGAGGCTGGAGCTATAGGTTCAGCACCAACCCTCTGCCAGTATAGGGGGGTGGAGCTACAGGTCCTGTTCCAACGCCCCCTGCCAGTAGAGGGGGGATGGAGCTACAGGTCCAGCACAAACCCCTTGCCAGTAGAAGGGGGCTGGAGCTACAGGTCCAGCACCAACCCCCTGACAGTAAAGGTAGGCTGGAGATACAGGTCCAGCACCAACCCTCCCTGCCAGTTTAGAGGGGGGTGGAGCTACAGGTCCAGCACCAACCCCTTGCCAGTAGAGGGGGGCTGGAGCTACAGGTCCAGAACTAGCTCCCTGCCAGTAGAGGTGGGCTGGAGCTACAGGTCAAGCACCAACCCCCCTGCCTGTAGAGGGGGGGGGCTGGAGCTACAGGTCCAGAACCAACCCCCTGCCAGTAGAGGGAGGCTGGTGCTATTGGTCCAGCACCAACCCCTGCCAGTAGAGGATAGCTGGAGCTACAGGTCCAGCACCAACCCCCTGCCAGTAGGGAGGGGGTGGATGGAGCTACAGGTCCAGCCCCAACCCCCTGCCAGTAGAGAGGGCTGGAGCTACAGGTCCAGTACCAACCCCCTGCCAGTAGAGGTGGGCTGGAGCTACAGGTCGAGTACCAACCCCCTGCCAGTAGAGGGGGGCTGGAGCTACAGGTCCAGAACCAACTTCCTGCCAGTAGGGATGGGCTGGAGCTACAGGTTCAGCACCAACCCCATGCCAGTAAAGGGGGGTGGAGCTACAGGTCCAGTACCAACCCACCCTGCCAGTAGAGGGGGGCTGGAGCTACAGGTCCAGCACCACCCTCTGCAAGTAGAGGTGGGGGTGGAGCTACAAGTCCAGAACAAACCCCTTGCCTGTAGAGGGGGGGCTGGAGCTACAGGTCCAGAACCAACCCTCTGCCAGTAGAGGGGGCTTGAACTACAGGTCCAGCACCAACCCCTTGCCAGTAGAAAGGGGGCTGGATCTACCGGTCCAGCTCCAACCCCCTGCCAGTAGAAAGAGGCAGGAGCTACAGGTCCAGCACCAACCCCCTGCCAGTAGAGGGGGGGGGGCTGGAGCTACAGGTCCAGCATCAACCTTCTGCCAGTAGAGGTGGGCTGGCGCTACAGGTCCAGAACAAACCCCTTGCCAGTAGAGGGGGTTCTGAGCTACAGGTCCAGAAACAACCCCCTGACAGTACAGGTGGCTGGAGCTACAGGTCCAGCACTAACCCCTTGCCAGTAGAGGGGGGGGGGGGCTGGAGCTACAGGTCCAGCATCAACCCCCCTTCCAGTAGAGGGGGGATGTAGCTACAGGTCCAGCGCCAATCCCCTGCCAGTAGAGGTGGGGGGGGGGGCTGGAGCTACAGGTCCAGCACCAACCCCTTGCCAGTAAAGGGGGGGGGGGCTGGAGCTACAGGTCCAGCACCAACCCACTGCCAGTAGAGGGGGGGGGGGCTGGAGCAACAGGTCCAGCACCAACCCCCCTTCCAGTAGAGCGGGTCTGGAGCAACAGGTCCAGAACCAACCCCCTGTTAGTAGAGGGGGCGCTGGAGCTACAGGTCTAGAATCAATCCCCTGCCAGTAGAGGGGGGCTGGAGATACAGGTCCAGCATAAACCCCCTTGTCAGTATAGAGGGGAGGGGGGTAGCTGGAGCTACAGGTCCAGAACTATCTCTCAGCCAGTAGAGGGGGGCTGGAGCTACAGATCCAGCACTAACCCCCTGCTAGTAGAGGTGGGCTGGAGCTACAGGTCCAGCATCAACCCCCTTCCAGTAGAGGGAGGCTGGTGCTATTGGTCCAGCACCAACCCCTGCCAGTAGAGAGGGGGGTAGAGCTACAGGTCCAGCACCAACGCCCTGCCAGTAGAGGTGGGCTGGAGCTACAGGTCCAGCACCAACCCCTGCCAGTAGAGAGGGGGGTGGAGCTACAGGTCCAGCACCAACCCCCTGCCAGAAGAGAGAGGGATGGAGCTACAGGTCCAGCACCTGCCCCCTGCCAGTAGATGGGGGGGTGGAGCTACAGGTCCAGAACCAGCCCTCTGCCAGTAGAGGGGGGCTGGAGCTACAGGTCCAGCACCAACCCTCTGCCAGTAGAATTGGGCTGGAGCTACAGGTCCAGTACCAACCCCTTGCCAGTAGAGAAGGGGGTGGAGCTACAGGTCCAGCACCAACCCTCTGCCATTAGAGGGGGGGCTGGAGCTACAGGTTCAGCACCAACCCCCTGCCAGTAGAGGGGGGCTGGAGCTACAGGTCCAGCACCAACCCCCTGCCAGTAGAGGGGGGGGGGCTGGAGCTACAGGTCCAGCATCAACCTCCTGCCAGTAGAGGTGGGCTGGCGCTACAGGTCCAGAACAAACCCCTTGCCAGTAGAGGGGGTTCTGAGCTACAGGTCCAGAATCAACCCCCTGACAGTACAGGTGGCTGGAGCTACAGGTCCAGCACTAACCCCTTGCCAGTAGAGGGGGGGGGGGGCTGGAGCTTCAGGTCCAGCATCAACCCCCCTGCCAGTAGAGGGGGATGTAGCTACAGGTCCAGAACCAACCCCCTGCCAGTAGAGAGGGGGCTGGAGCTACAGGTCCAGCACCAACCCCCTTCCAGTATAGGGGAGCTGGAGCTACAGGTCCAGTACCAACCCCCTGCCAGTAGAGGGGGGCTGGAGCTACAGGTCGAGTACCAACCCCCCTGCCAGTAGAGGGGGGCTGGAGCTACAGGTCCAGAACCAACTTCCTGCCAGTAGAGATGGGCTGGAGCTACAGGTTCAGCACCAACCCCATGCCAGTATAGGGGGGTGGAGCTACAGGTCCAGTACCAACCCACCCTGCCAGTAGAGGGGGGCTGGAGCTACAGGTCTAGCACCACCCTCTGCCAGTAGAGGTGGGGGAGGAGCTACAAGTCCAGAACAAACCCCTTGCCAGTAGAGAGGGGCTGGAGCGACAGGTCCAGAACCAACCCCCTGCTAGTAGAGGGGGGCTGGAGCTACAGGTCCAGAATCAACCCCCTGCCAGTAGAGGGGGGGCTGGAGATAAAGGTCCAGCATCAACCCCCCTGTCAGAATAGAGTGGGGGTAGCTGGAGCTACAGGTCCAGAACCATCTCTCTGCCAGTAGAGGTGGGCTGGAGCTACAGGTCCAGCACTAACCTCCTGCTCGTAGAGGTGGGCTGGAGCTACAGGTCCAGCACCAACTCCTGTGCCAGTGGAGGGGGGGGGGGCCTGGAGCTACAGGTCCAACACCAACGCCCTGCCAGTAGAGGTGGGCTGGAGCTACAGGTCCAGTACCAACCCCTGCCAGTGGAGAGGGGGGTGGAGCTACAGGTCCAACACCAACCCCCTGCCATTAGAGGGGGGCTGGAGCTACAGGTCCAGTACCAACCCCCTGCCAGTAGAGAGGGGGATGGAGCTACAAGTCCAGCACCTGCCCCCTGCCAGTAGAGGGGGGGGGGGCTGGAGCTACAGGTCCAGAACCAGCCCTCTGCCAGTAGAGGGGGGCTGGAGCTTCAGGTCCAGAACCAACCCTCTGCCAGTAGAATTGGGCTAGAGCTACAGGTCCAGTACCAACCCCCCCTGCCAGTAGAGGGGGGCTGGAGCTACAGGTCCAGCACCACCCTCTGCAAGTAGAGGTGGGGGTGGAGCTACAAGTCCAGAACAAACCCCTTGCCAGTAGAGGGGGGGCTGGAGCTACAGGTCCAGAACAAACCCCTTGCCAGTAGAGGGGGGGCTGGAGCTACAGGTCCAGAATCAACCCCCTGCCAGTAGAGGGGGCTTGAACTACAGGTCCAGCACCAACCCCTTGCCAGTAGAAAGGGGGCTGGATCTACAGGTACAGCACCAACCCCCTGCCAGTAGAGGGGGGGGGGGCTGGAGTTATAGGTCCAGCATCAACCTCCTGCCAGTTGAGGTGGGCTGGCGCTACAGGTCCAGCACCAACCCCCTGCCAGTAGAGGGGGTTCTGAGCTACAGGTCCAGAATCAACCCCCTGACAGTAGAGGTGACTGGAGCTACAGGTCCAGCAACAACCCCCTGCCAGTAGAGGGGGGCTGTAGCTACAGGTCCAGCGCCAATCCCCTGCCAGTAGAGGTGGGCTGGAGCTACAGGTCCAGCACTAACCCCTTGCCAGTAGAGGGGGGGGGCTGGAACTACAGGTCCAGCGCCAATCCCCTGCCAGTAGAGGTGGGCTGGAGCTATAGGTCGAGCACCAACCCCTTGCCAGTAGAGGGGGGCTGGAGCTATAGGTCCAGCACCAACCCCTGCCAGTAGAGGGGGGGGGGGCTGGAGCAACAGGTCCAGCACCAACCCCTCTTCCAGTAGAGAGGGTCTGGAGCAACAGGTCCAGAACCAACCCCCTGCTATTAGAGGGGGGCTGGAGCTACAGGTCCAGAATCAATCCCCTGCCAGTAGAGGGGGGCTGGAGATACAGGTCCAGCATCAACCCCCCTGTCAGTATTGAGGGGGGGGGTAGTATAGGTCCAGAACTATCTCTTTGCCAGTAGAGGGGGGCTGGAGCTACAGGTCCAGCACTAACCCCCTGCTAGTAGAGGTGGGCTGGAGCTACAGGTCAAGCACCAACCCCCCTGCCTGTAGAGGGGGGGGGGGGCTGGAGCTACAGGTCCAGCACCAACCCCCTGCCAGTAGAGAGGGGGTGGAGCTACAGGTCCAGCACCAACGCCCTGCAAGTAGAAGTGGGCTGGAGCTACAGGTCCAGCACCAACCCCCTGCCAGTAGAGAGGGGGGTGGAGCTACAGGTCCAGAACCAACCCCCATCCAGTAGAGAGGGGGATGGAGCTACAGGTCCAGCACCTGCCCCCTGCCAGTAGATGGGGGGGGGGCTGGAGCTACAGGTCCAGAACCAGCCCTCTGCCAGTAGAGGTGGGCTGGAGCTACAGGTCCAGCACCAACCCTCTGCCAGTAGAATTGGGCTGGAGCTACAGGTCCAGTACCAACCCCTTGCCAGTAGAGAGGGGGGTGGAGCTACAGGTCCAGCACCAACCCCCTGCCATTAGAGGGGGGCTGGAGCTACAGGTTCAGCACTAACCCGCTTCCAGTAGAGGGGGGCTGGAGCTACAGGTCCAGCACCAACCCCTTGCCAGTAGGTAGGGGTGGATGGAGCTACAGGTCCAGTACCAACACCCTGCCAGTAGAGGTGGGCTGGAGCTACAGGTCCAGTACCAACCCCCTGCCAGTAGAGAGAGGCTGGAGCTACAGGTTCAGCACCAACCCTCTGCCAGTATAGGGGGGTGGAGCTACAGGTCCTGTACCAACGCCCCCTGCCAGTAGAGGGGGGATGGAGCTACAGGTCCAGCACAAACCCCTTGCCAGTAGAAGGGGGCTGGAGCTACAGGTCCAGCACCAACCCCCTGACAGTAAAGGTAGGCTGGAGATACAGGTCCAGCACCAACCCTCCCTGCCAGTTTAGAGGGGGGTGGAGCTACAGGTCCAGCACCAACCCCTTGCCAGTAGAGGGGGGCTGGAGCTACAGGTCCAGAACTAACTCCCTGCCAGTAGAGGTGGGCTGGAGCTACAGGTCAAGCACCAACCCCCCTGCCTGTAGAGGGGGGGGGGGCTGGAGCTACAGGTCCAGAACCAACCCCCTGCCAGTAGAGGGAGGCTGGTGCTATTGGTCCAGCACCAACCCCTGCCAGTAGAGGGGAGCTGGAGCTACAGGTCCAGCACCAACCCCCTGCCAGTAGGGAGGGGTGGATGGAGCTACAGGTCCAGCCCCAACCCCCTGCCAGTAGCGAGGGCTGGAGCTACAGGTCCAGTACCAACCCCCTGCCAGTAGAGGTTGGCTGGAGCTACAGGTCGAGTACCAACCCCCTGCCAGTAGAGGGGGGCTGGAGCTACAGGTCCAGAACCAACTTCCTGCCAGTAGAGATGGGCTGGAGCTACAGGTTCAGCACCAACCCCATGCCAGTAAAGGGGGGTGGAGCTACAGGTCCAGTACCAACCCACCCTGCCAGTAGAGGGGGGCTGGAGCTACAGGTCCAGCACCACCCTCTGCAAGTAGAGGTGGGGGTGGAGCTACAAGTCCAGAACAAACCCCTTGCCAGTAGAGGGGGGGCTGGAGCTACAGGTCCAGAACCAACCCTCTGCCAGTAGAGGGGGCTTGAACTACAGGTCCAGCACCAACCCCTTGCCAGTAGAAAGGGGGCTGGATCTACCGGTCCAGCTCCAACCCCCTGCCAGTAGAAAGAGGCAGGAGCTACAGGTCCAGCACCAACCCCCTGCCAGTAGAATTGGGCTGGAGCTACAGGTCCAGTACCAACCCCTTGCCAGTAGAGAGGGGGGTGGAGCTACAGGTCCAGCACCAACCCCCTGCCATTAGAGGGGGGCTGGAGCTACAGGTTCAGCACCAACCCCCTTCCAGTAGAGGAGGGCTGGAGCTACAGGTCCAGCACCAACCCCTTGCCAGTAGGTAGGGGTGGATGGAGCTACAGGTCCAGCACCAACCCCCTGCCAGTAGAGGTGGGCTGGAGCTACAGGTCCAGTACCAACCCCCTGCCAGTAGAGAGAGGCTGGAGCTATAGGTTCAGCACCAACCCTCTGCCAGTATAGGGGGGTGGAGCTACAGGTCCTGTTCCAACGCTCCCTGCCAGTAGAGGGGGGATGGAGCTACAGGTCCAGCACAAACCCCTTGCCAGTAGAAGGGGGCTGGAGCTACAGGTCCAGCACCAACCCCCTGACAGTAAAGGTAGGCTGGAGATACAGGTCCAGCACCAACCCTCCCTGCCAGTTTAGAGGGGGGTGGAGCTACAGGTCCAGCACCAACCCCTTGCCAGTAGAGGGGGGCTGGAGCTACAGGTCCAGAACTAGCTCCCTGCCAGTAGAGGTGGGCTGGAGCTACAGGTCAAGCACCAACCCCCCTGCCTGTAGAGGGGGGGGGGGGCTGGAGCTACAGGTCCAGAACCAACCCCCTGCCAGTAGAGGGAGGCTGGTGCTATTGGTCCAGCACCAACCCCTGCCAGTAGAGGATAGCTGGAGCTACAGGTCCAGCACCAACCCCCTGCCAGTAGGGAGGGGTGGATGGAGCTACAGGTCCAGCCCCAACCCCCTGCCAGTAGAGAGGGCTGGAGCTACAGGTCCAGTACCAACCCCCTGCCAGTAGAGGTGGGCTGGAGCTACAGGTCGAGTACCAACCCCCTGCCAGTAGAGGGGGGCTGGAGCTACAGGTCCAGAACCAACTTCCTGCCAGTAGGGATGGGCTGGAGCTACAGGTTCAGCACCAACCCCATGCCAGTAAAGGGGGGTGGAGCTACAGGTCCAGTACCAACCCACCCTGCCAGTAGAGGGGGGCTGGAGCTACAGGTCCAGCACCACCCTCTGCAAGTAGAGGTGGGGGTGGAGCTACAAGTCCAGAACAAACCCCTTGCCAGTAGAGGGGGGGCTGGAGCTACAGGTCCAGAACCAACCCTCTGCCAGTAGAGGGGGCTTGAACTACAGGTCCAGCACCAACCCCTTGCCAGTAGAAAGGGGGCTGGATCTACCGGTCCAGCTCCAACCCCCTGCCAGTAGAAAGAGGCAGGAGCTACAGGTCCAGCACCAACCCCCTGCCAGTAGAGGGGGGGGGGGCTGGAGCTACAGGACCAGCATCAACCTCCTGCCAGTAGAGGTGGGCTGGCGCTACAGGTCCAGAACAAACCCCTTGCCAGTAGAGGGGGTTCTGAGCTACAGGTCCAGAAACAACCCCCTGACAGTACAGGTGGCTGGAGCTACAGGTCCAGCACTAACCCCTTGCCAGTAGAGGGGGGGGGGGCTGGAGCTACAGGTCCAGCATCAACCCCCCTTCCAGTAGAGGGGGGATGTAGCTACAGGTCCAGCGCCAATCCCCTGCCAGTAGAGGTGGGGGGGGGGGCTGGAGCTACAGGTCCAGCACCAACCCCTTGCCAGTAAAGGGGGGGGGGGCTGGAGCTACAGGTCCAGCACCAACCCACTGCCAGTAGAGGGGGGGGGGCTGGAGCAACAGGTCCAGCACCAACCCCCCTTCCAGTAGAGCGGGTCTGGAGCAACAGGTCCAGAACCAACCCCCTGTTAGTAGAGGGGGCGCTGGAGCTACAGGTCTAGAATCAATCCCCTGCCAGTAGAGGGGGGCTGGAGATACAGGTCCAGCATAAACCCCCTTGTCAGTATAGAGGGGAGGGGGGTAGCTGGAGCTACAGGTCCAGAACTATCTCTCAGCCAGTAGAGGGGGGCTGGAGCTACAGGTCCAGCACTAACCCCCTGCTAGTAGAGGTGGGCTGGAGCTACAGGTCCAGCATCAACCCCCTTCCAGTAGAGGGAGGCTGGTGCTATTGGTCCAGCACCAACCCCTGCCAGTAGAGAGGGGGGTAGAGCTACAGGTCCAGCACCAACGCCCTGCCAGTAGAGGTGGGCTGGAGCTACAGGTCCAGCACCAACCCCTGCCAGTAGAGAGGGGGGTGGAGCTACAGGTCCAGCATCAACCCCCTGCCAGAAGAGAGAGGGATGGAGCTACAGGTCCAGCACCTGCCCCCTGCCAGTAGATGGGGGGGTGGAGCTACAGGTCCAGAACCAGCCCTCTGCCAGTAGAGGGGGGCTGGAGCTACAGGTCCAGCACCAACCCTCTGCCAGTAGAATTGGGCTGGAGCTACAGGTCCAGTACCAACCCCTTGCCAGTAGAGAAGGGGGTGGAGCTACAGGTCCAGCACCAACCCTCTGCCATTAGAGGGGGGGCTGGAGCTACAGGTTCAGCACCAACCCCCTGCCAGTAGAGGGGGGCTGGAGCTACAGGTCCAGCACCAACCCCCTGCCAGTAGAGGGGGGGGGGGGGGCTGGAGCTACAGGTCCAGCATCAACCTCCTGCCAGTAGAGGTGGGCTGGCGCTACAGGTCCAGAACAAACCCCTTGCCAGTAGAGGGGGTTCTGAGCTACAGGTCCAGAATCAACCCCCTGACAGTACAGGTGGCTGGAGCTACAGGTCCAGCACTAACCCCTTGCCAGTAGAGGGGGGGGGCTGGAGCTTCAGGTCCAGCATCAACCCCCCTGCCAGTAGAGGGGGATGTAGCTACAGGTCCAGAACCAACCCCCTGCCAGTAGAGAGGGGGCTGGAGCTACAGGTCCAGCACCAACCCCCTTCCAGTAGAGGGGAGCTGGAGCTACAGGTCCAGTACCAACCCCCTGCCAGTAGAGGGGGGCTGGAGCTACAGGTCGAGTACCAACCCCCCTGCCAGTAGAGGGGGGCTGGAGCTACAGGTCCAGAACCAACTTCCTGCCAGTAGAGATGGGCTGGAGCTACAGGTTCAGCACCAACCCCATGCCAGTATAGGGGGGTGGAGCTACAGGTCCAGTACCAACCCACCCTGCCACTTGAGGGGGGCTGGAGCTACAGGTCTAGCACCACCCTCTGCCAGTAGAGGTGGGGGAGGAGCTACAAGTCCAGAACAAACCCCTTGCCAGTAGAGAGGGGCTGGAGCGACAGGTCCAGAACCAACCCCCTGCTAGTAGAGGGGGGCTGGAGCTACAGGTCCAGAATCAACCCCCTGCCAGTAGAGGGGGGGCTGGAGATAAAGGTCCAGCATCAACCCCCCTGTCAGAATAGAGTGGGGGTAGCTGGAGCTACAGGTCCAGAACCATCTCTCTGCCAGTAGAGGTGGGCTGGAGCTACAGGTCCAGCACTAACCTCCTGCTCGTAGAGGTGGGCTGGAGCTACAGGTCCAGCACCATCTCCTGTGCCAGTGGAGGGGGGGGGGCCTGGAGCTACAGGTCCAACACCAACGCCCTGCCAGTAGAGGTGGGCTGGAGCTACAGGTCCAGTACCAACCCCTGCCAGTGGAGAGGGGGGTGGAGCTACAGGTCCAACACCAACCCCCTGCCATTAGAGGGGGGCTGGAGCTACAGGTCCAGTACCAACCCCCTGCCAGTAGAGAGGGGGATGGAGCTACAAGTCCAGCACCTGCCCCCTGCCAGTAGAGGGGGGGGGGGCTGGAGCTACAGGTCCAGAACCAGCCCTCTGCCAGTAGAGGGGGGCTGGAGCTTCAGGTCCAGAACCAACCCTCTGCCAGTAGAATTGGGCTAGAGCTACAGGTCCAGTACCAACCCCCCTGCCAGTAGAGGGGGGCTGGAGCTACAGGTCCAGCACCACCCTCTGCAAGTAGAGGTGGGGGTGGAGCTACAAGTCCAGAACAAACCCCTTGCCAGTAGAGGGGGGGCTGGAGCTACAGGTCCAGAACCAACCCCCTGCCAGTAGAGGGGGCTTGAACTACAGATCCAGCACCAACCCCTTGCCAGTAGAAAGGGGGCTGGATCTACAGGTACAGCACCAACCCCCTGCCAGTAGAGGGGGGGGGGCTGGAGCTACAGGTCCAGCATCAACCTCCTGCCAGTAGAGGTGGGCTGGCGCTACAGGTCCAGCACCAACCCCCTGCCAGTAGAGGGGGTTCTTAGCTACAGGTCCAGAATCAACCCCCTGACAGTAGAGGTGACTGGAGCTACAGGTCCAGCAACAACCCCCTGCCAGTAGAGGGGGGCTGTAGCTACAGGTCCAGCGCCAATCCCCTGCCAGTAGAGGTGGGCTGGAGCTACAGGTCCAGCACTAACCCCTTGCCAGTAGAGGGGGGGGGGGCTGGAGCTACAGGACCAGCGCCAATCCCCTGCCAATAGAGGTGGGCTGGAGCTATAGGTCGAGCACCAACCCCTTGCCAGTAGAGGGGGGCTGGAGCTATAGGTCCACCACCAACCCCTGCCAGTAGAGAGGGTCTGGAGCAACAGGTCCAGAACCAACCCCCTGCTAGTAGAGGGGTCTGGAGCTACAGGTCCAGCACCAACCCCCTGCCAGTAGGGAGGGGTGGATGGAGCTACAGGTCCAGCCCCAACCCCCTGCCAGTAGAGAGGGCTGGAGCTACAGTTCCAGTACCAACCCCCTGCCAGTAGAGGTGGGCTGGAGCTACAGGTCGAGTACCAACCCCCTGCCAGTAGAGGGGGGCTGGAGCTACAGGTCCAGAACCAACTTCCTGCCAGTAGAGATGGGCTGGAGCTACAGGTTCAGCACCAACCCCATGCCAGTAAAGGGGGGTGGAGCTACAGGTCCAGTACCAACCCACCCTGCCAGTAGAGGGGGGCTGGAGCTACAGGTCCAGCACCACCCTCTGCAAGTAGAGGTGGGGGTGGAGCTACAAGTCCAGAACAAACCCCTTGCCAGTAGAGGGGGGGCTGGAGCTACAGGTCCAGAACCAACCCTCTGCCAGTAGAGGGGGCTTGAACTACAGGTCCAGCACCAACCCCTTGCCAGTAGAAAGGGGGCTGGATCTACCGGTCCAGCTCCAACCCCCTGCCAGTAGAAAGAGGCAGGAGCTACAGGTCCAGCACCAACCCCCTGCCAGTAGAGGGGGGGGGGCTGGAGCTACAGGTCCAGCATCAACCTCCTGCCAGTAGAGGTGGGCTGGCGCTACAGGTCCAGAACAAACCCCTTGCCAGTAGAGGGGGTTCTGAGCTACAGGTCCAGAATCAACCCCCTGACAGTACAGGTGGCTGGAGCTACAGGTCCAGCACTAACCCCTTGCCAGTAGAGGGGGGGGGGGCTGGAGCTACAGGTCCAGCATCAACCCCCCTGCCAGTAGAGGGGGGATGTAGCTACAGGTCCAGCGCCAATCCCCTGCCAGTAGAGGTGGGGGGGGGGCTGGAGCTACAGGTCCAGCACCAACCCCTTGCCAGTAAAGGGGGGGGGGGGCTGGAGCTACAGGTCCAGCACCAACCCACTGCCAGTAGAGGGGGGGGGGCTGGAGCAACAGGTCCAGCACCAACCCCGCTTCCAGTAGAGCGGGTCTGGAGCAACAGGTCCAGAACCAACCCCCTGCTAGTAGAGGGGCGCTGGAGCTACAGGTCCAGAATCAATCCCCTGCCAGTAGAGGGGGGCTGGAGATACAGGTCCAGCATAAACCCCCTTGTCAGTATAGAGGGAGGGGGGTGGTAGCTGGAGCTACAGGTCCAGAACTATCTCTCAGCCAGTAGAGGGGGGCTGGAGCTACAGGTCCAGCACTAACCCCCTGCTAGTAGAGGTGGGCTGGAGCTACAGGTCCAGCATCAACCCCCTTCCAGTAGAGGGAGGCTGGTGCTATTGGTCCAGCACCAATCCCTGCCAGTAGAGAGGGGGGTGGAGCTACAGGTCCAGCACCAACGCCCTGCCAGTAGAGGTGGGCTGGAGCTACAGGTCCAGCACCAACCCCTGCCAGTAGAGAGGGGGGTGGAGCTACAGGTCCAGCACCAACCCCCTGCCAGTAGAGAGAGGGATGGAGCTACAGGTCCAGCACCTGCCCCCTGCCAGTAGATGGGGGGGGGGGTGGAGCTACAGGTCCAGAACCAGCCCTCTGCCAGTAGAGGGGGGCTGGAGCTACAGGTCCAGCACCAACCCTCTGCCAGTAGAATTGGGCTGGAGCTACAGGTCCAGTACCAACCCCTTGCCAGTAGAGAAGGGGGTGGAGCTACAGGTCCAGCACCAACCCTCTGCCATTAGAGGGGGGCTGGAGCTACAGGTTCAGCACCAACCCCCTGCCAGTAGAGGGGGGCTGGAGCTACAGGTCCAGCACCAACCCCCTGCCAGTAGAGGGGGGGGGGCTGGAGCTACAGGTCCAGCATCAACCTCCTGCCAGTAGAGGTGGGCTGGCGCTACAGGTCCAGAACAAACCCCTTGCCAGTAGAGGGGGTTCTGAGCTACAGGTCCAGAATCAACCCCCTGACAGTACAGGTGGCTGGAGCTACAGGTCCAGCACTAACCCCTTGCCAGTAGAGGGGGGGGGCTGGAGCTACAGGTCCAGCATCAACCCCCCTGCCAGTAGAGGGGGATGTAGCTACAGGTCCAGCACCAATCCCCTGCCAGTAGAGGTGGGGGGGGGGGGCTGGAGCTACAGGTCCAGCACCAACCCCTTGCCAGTAAAGGGGGGGGGGCTGGAGCTACAGGTCCAGCACCAACCCACTGCCAGTAGAGGGGGGGGGGGGCTGAAGCAACAGGTCCAGCACCAACCCCCCTTCCAGTAGAGCGGGTCTGGAGCAACAGGTCCAGAACCAACCCCCTGCTAGTAGAGGGGCGCTGGAGCTACAGGTCCAGAATCAATCCCCTGCCAGTAGAGGGGGGCTGGAGATACAGGTCCAGCATAAACCCCCTTGTCAGTATAGAGGGGGGGGGTAGCTGGAGCTACAGGTCCAGAACTATCTCTCAGCCAGTAGAGGGGGGCTGGAGCTACAGGTCCAGCAATAACCCCCTGCTAGTAGAGGTGGGCTGGAGCTACAGGTCCAGCATCAACCCCCTTCCAGTAGAGGGAGGCTGGTGCTATTGGTCCAGCACCAACCCCTGCCAGTAGAGAGGGGGGTGGAGCTACAGGTCCAGCACCAACGCACTGCCTGTAGAGGTGGGCTGGAGCTACAGGTCCAGCACCAACCCCTGCCAGTAGAGAGGGGGGTGGAGCTACAGGTCCAGCACCAACCCCCTACCAGTAGAGAGTGGGATGTAGCTACAGGTCCAGCACCTGCCCCCTGCCAGTAGATGGGGGGGGGGGTGGAGCTACAGGTCCAGAACCAGCCCTCTGCCAGTAGAGGGGGGCTGGAGCTACAGGTCCAGCACCAACCTTCTGCCAGTAGAATTGGGCTGGAGCTACAGGTCCAGTACCAACCCCTTGCCAGTAGAGAGGGGGGTGGAGCTACAGGTCCAGCACCAACCCTCTGCCATTAGAGGGGGGCTGGAGCTACAGGTTCAGCACCAACCCCCTGCCAGTAGAGGCGGGCTGGAGCTACAGCTCCAGCACCAATATCCTTCCAGTAGAGGGTGGCTGGAGCTACAGGTCCAGGACTAACCCCTGCCAGTAGATTGCGGCTGGAGCTACAGGTCCAGCACCAACCCCCTGCCAGTAGATTGCGGCTTGAGCTACAGGTCCAGCACCAACCCCCTGCCAGTAGAGGGGGGCTGGAGCTACAGGTCCAGCACCAACCCCCTGCCAGTAGGTTGCGGCTGGAGCTACAGGTCCAGCACCAACCCCCTGCCAGTAGAGGGGGACTGGCGCTACAGGTCCAGCACCAACCCCCTGCCAGTAGAGGGGGGCTGGCGCTACAGGTCCAGCACCAACTCCCTGCCAGTAGAGGGGGACTGGAGCTACAGGTCCAGCACCAACCCCCTGTCAGTAGAGGGGGGCTGGCGCTACAGGTCCAGCACCAACCCCCTGCCAGTAGAGGGGGCTGGACCAACAGGTCCAGCACCAACCCCCTGCCAGTAGAGGGGGCTGGCGCTACAGGTCCAGCATAATGGTGTTGACACTGACCACAAGTGATAATGGAGTTGTCACTGTCCACCAGTGATAATGGGGCTGACACTGTCCACAGGTGATAATGGGGCTGACACTGTCCATAGGTCATAATGGGGCTGACACTGACCACAGGTGATAATGGGGCTGACACTGACCACAGGTGATAATGGGGCTGACACTGACCACAGGTGATAATGGGGCTGACACTGACCACAGGTGATAATGGGGCTGACACTGACCACAGGTGATAATGGGGCTGACACTGACCACAGGTGATAATGAGGCTGACACTGACCACAAGTGATAATGGGGCTGACACTGACCACAGGTGATAATGGGGCTGACACTGACCACAGGTGATAATGGGGCTGACACTGTCCACAGGTGATAATGGGGCTGACACTGTCCAAGGTTGAGGACCTCCGAAGGATGAGGGAGCCCGTCAAGAGGCTGGTGGAGGCTGGCCGGGTGGTGGCCGTCCAGAAAGACCAAGATGGCCGCCGCTCCGCCAGGTTAACTCTACAAGACGGACAGCTGTACCTCCACCCACTCCTGCGTCAGCCCACGCCCGCCTACGCTCACACCCTCCAGGTTACTTTATTACACCCACTTCACTTATTGACATTACTGACTTATTGAGTTTTTATAATTTATATGATGACATTTTGTTATACAGTTATCAGCATGATTTATTTTATTTTCTGCAGGAGAGCGAGGTTGTGGGCGTGCTGGAGCCCTCCTGCACCCTGGCGTTCCTTGACCTCGGGTGGGCGGGGTCAACAAGAGGGCGGGTCACCATCCGGCTGACCCCTGACACTCCGCTGGCCAGACAGTTTGTGTTGTTGTGTACGGGCCAGCGGGACCACACCTACCGCAACACTAAACTGTTGCGGGTGTGGGGCAAGGGTCGTCCGTGGGAGTGTGTGGTGGGTGGAGACTACGAGAGTAATGATGGTAAGGGAGGAGCCCCACTGCTGCCTGACCTCCAGGGGCAGTACCGGGGGTCAGTCCGGGCAGGAGCTGTGTGGGCCTGGTGGGGGCCGGGGGGTCCCAGGAGTGCCCAGTTCATCATCACCACCAGGGACCTCCAGGATGGTTTCCCGTGGCCAAATGTCTTCGGTGATGTGGTGAGCGGCCTGGATGTGGTGAGGGCAGCAGTCAACCACAGTGACATTACGGAGGTGACTGTGGTGGACTGTGGTGTTGTGCTGCCACTCTAGTTCACTGTACCACCACCATCACTACTGTGGTGTTGTGCTGCCACTCTAGTTCACTGTACCACCACCATCACTACTGTGGTGTTGTGCTGCCACTCTAGTTCACTGTACCACCACCATCACTACTGTGGTGTTGTGCTGCCACTCTAGTTCACTGTACCACCACTACTGTGGTGTTGTGCTGCCACTCTAGTTCACTGTACCACCACCATCACTACTGTGGTGTTGTGCTGCCACTCTAGTTCACTGTACCACCACCATCACTACTGTGGTGTTGTGCTGCCACTCTAGTTCACTGTACCACCACTACTGTGGTGTTGTGCTGCCACTCAGTTCACTGTACCATCACCATCACTACTGTGGTGTTGTGCTGCCACTCTAGTTCACTGTACCAACACCATCACTGCTGTGGTGTTGTGCTGCCACTCTAGTTCACTGTACCATCACCATCACTACTGTGGTGTTGTGCTGCCACTCTAGTTCACTGTACCCCCACCATCACTACTGTGGTGTTGTGCTGCCACTCTAGTTCACTGTACCATCACTATCACTTCTGTGGTGATGTGCTGCCACTCTAGTTCACTGTACCACCACCATCACTACTGTGGTGTTGTGCTGCCACTCTAGTTCACTGTACCACCACTACTGTGGTGTTGTGCTGCCACTCAGTTCACTGTACGACCACCATCACTACTGTGGTGTTGTGCTGCCACTCTAGTTCACTGTACCATCACCATCACTACTGTGGTGTTGTGCTGCCACTCTAGTTCATTGTACCATCACTACTGTGGTGTTGTGCTGCCACTCTAGTTCACTGTACCATCACCATCACTACTGTGGTGTTGTGCTGCCACTCTAGTTCACTGTACCACCATCATCACCATCACTCCTGCATCACCATGGACTGCGTGTATTGATGCCAATGTAATTTAAGGACACACCTTTATCACTATATCATCATAACTTCACTATCTTTGGTATTTAACACTTTGGTATTTATACTTTGGTATCATATACCTGTCAATCACGGCTGTATCACCATCAATGCTATATCTTCTCAATACTCCATTCTCAACTACCATTCAAGTCAACTACCATTCAAGCTGTCATTGCAATCAATCTTAGCTACCTATGTGCTTTAATATACTGTACCTACAATTTTCTCTCATCTTTTTTTTCATTTCATGTAATCTGTTATCATTTTTTGTCTATAATTTTGCAAGTATTTACCTCCTTAAAATTTTCTTAGATTAAGGACCTGCCCGAAACGCTGCGCGTGCTAGTGGCTTTACAAGACTGTAATTACCATATTTGTATCCTCACATTCCTTATGTACATTCTTGTATATGCATAAATAAATAAATAAATAAAATAAATAAATACTGTAACCTATCATTGCTGAATCACTATAGCTTCACTATCACCTCTATATATCACCATCACCTCAGGCCCCACACTTGGGGTCATATACTGACCATGTTGAGTAACAAATTGTTGGTGTCACCATATGACAGCTGTTGTCACTGTTATATCACCAATAGCTCACTATCACATAACACTATCATTGCTACACCAACATCATTTCACTTTCTCTGCATTATCACCTCACACTGATAGATTTCCTCCTTACATTTACTAATATATCACTATCACTGCTACAGCACCACTGCTGCACCATCACTGCTATATCACCATCACCTCACTATCACCTCAGTATCACTGCTGTATCACCACTATACTATCACAGCTATATTACCATCACCTCACTATCGCTGTCATATAACCACCTCAGTATCACTATCACACTATCTTTATTAAATTACTATCACTGCTATATCACCATCACCTCACAATCACTCAGGTGTGTTGTGATATTACCATACTGGTCCATGGTGTGTTGTGGTATTACCATACTGGTCCATGGTGTGTTGTGATATTACCATACTGGTCCATGGTGTGTTGTGATATTACCATACTGGTCCATGGTGTGTTGTGATATTACCATACTGGACCATGGTGTGTTGTGATATTACCATACTGGACCATAGTGTGTTGTGATATTACCATACTGGCCCATGGTGTGTTGTGATATTACCATACTGGTCCATGGTGTGTTGTGATATTACCATACTGGTCCATGGTGTGTTGTGATATTACCATACTGGTCCATGGTGTGTTGTGATATTACCATACTGGTCCATGGTGTGTTGTGATATTACCATACTGGACCATGGTGTGTTGTGATATTACCATACTGGACCATGGTGTGTTGTGATATTACCATACTGGTCCATGGTGTGTTGTGATATTACCATACTGGTCCATGGTGTGTTGTGATATTACCATACTGGACCATGGTGTGTTGTGATATTACCATACTGGACCATGGTGTGTTGTGATATTACCATACTGGACCATGGTGTGTTGTGATATTACCATACTGGACCATGGTGTGTTGTGATATTACCATACTGGTCCATGGTGTGTTGTGATATTACCATACTGGTCCATGGTGTGTTGTGATATTACCATACTGGTCCATGGTGTGTTGTGATATTACCATACTGGTCCATGGTGTGTTGTGATATTACCATACTGGTCCATGGTGTGTTGTGATATTACCATACTGGTCCATGGTGTGTTGTGATATTACCATACTGGTCCATGGTGTGTTGTGATATTACCATACTAGACCATGGTGTGTTGTGATATTACCATACTGGACCATGGTGTGTTATGATATTACCATACTGGTCCGTGGTGTGTTGTGATATTACCATACTGGACCATGGTGTGTTGTGATATTACCATACTGGGCATGGTATGTTGTGGTATTACCATATGGGTGTGAGGTGGTGTTATGATCACACATACACCAGTATGATCATACTGTAGCTGGTGTATGATGTGCTCAAACTGTATAGTGATGTCTTGGCTGATTAGCCTAGTATCATGAATATTAATTTATGTAGTTATTCTCTTTTCGTCAACACACTAGAAATAAATGTGTATTGCCAATATAAGCCACATATATCTATGTATATTATATATCTGTACCATAAGTCCTTGCCATGTATTTGTGGATATATATTAGAAGTCTAGTGAATAGCAGTAGCCTAATGTCATGTAGCTTGAAAAACATCCGTATATGCTTATATTATGGAATGCTACATAATGCTGTATGGGAAATATTATGTGAACTATGATGGAGAATGTATAAATTTAGGTCTCGGATGAATTATTGTCATGTATACTGTGTAATTTCCCTTTCATTATTGTTCATTGCATTGTTCTCTAACATTAAATTAGATTTTGGCACTGTGAGATGTATACCACATAGACATAGTTTTGATACACATATATATATATATATACTTTATATTCATGTATACTTATGTATAATGGCTGGCTGGCAGACTTCTTGAAATCCTCCCTTAACCCCTCCTCCCCTCTCCCGCCAGTGTTACCATGTCTTGCCAATATGAATTCTTTGTTCACATATTTTTATATCATGATATAATCTTTAATGTACTGAATTATTGATATATATTATTATGTAAGGTTGTGTATTATAGTCTTTATTTTGTTGATATATGAATTAGAAGTTCTTGATCGAGATATGTCTGTATATGAGCTTGAGATATTTGAAAGAGAGGAGTCAGCTGCCTCATAGAGGTGGATACAGTGTCGCTCCCGGCCAGCATGGCTCTGGGCGGTCACTCTTTGATTTTCTCAGTCGAGCGCATGTGTTGCCGCTACGGTCCGGGTTTTGTGACCTTATTTGTGTCATTTGACTGCTAGGATATTTGTCATGTTGCAGTAATGTATACCATGGATCAATTCTACCATTGTGCATCCTTTATACCAGGTGATAGGTGCTATTATATATCTTAGTGAGGTGGGTACCTGAGGATCTTAAGTGATGCCATTGTGCTGTTTATGATATTGATTCCTCATACCTCATTTGTTAATGGTTGTGACACCACCACCACCACCCTGTATTGGTATTAGCAGCATAATAGGCGCTAGTGTCCCACTGCGCCAAGATAGAGCCTGGTGTCAGCTAGTGCTGATTGTATGCAGTTTTGAGACCTGTTGATGATCATGCCCAGCTTTGAGAAGCTGGATAAATCATTGAGTGTGAGTTTATAGAATATATTCTTTGTTTGGTATGTTAATGCCCAGTAAACTGGATTATTTTTTGTTACCCTTTCACTCCCCTAGACACCTGGTTGATGGAGTTTTGGGAGTTATTCTACTCCCCAAGCCCGGCCTGTGGCCAGGCTTGACTTGTGAGAGTTTGGTCTACTAGGCTGTTGCTTGGAGCGGCCCACAGGCCCACATACCCACCACAGCCCGGTTGGTCCGGCACTCCTTGGAGGAATAAATCTAGTTTCCTCTTGAAGATGTCCACGGTTGTTCCGCCAATATTTCTTATGCTTGCTGGGAGGACGTTGACAACCGCGGACCTCTGATGTTTATACAGTGTTCTCTGATTGTGCCTATGGCACCTCTGCTCTTCACTGGTTCTATTCTGCATTTTCTTCCATATCGTTCACTCCAGTACGTTGTTATTTTACTGTGTAGATTTGGTACTTGACCCTCCAGTATCTTCCAGGTATATATTATTTGATATATCTCTCATCTTCTTTGTAGTGAGTACATTTGGAGGGCATTGAGACGATCCCAATAATTTAGGTGCTTTATCTCGTCTATGCGTGCCGTATGTTCTCTGTATTCCCTCTATTTCAGCAATCTCTCCTGCTCTGAAGGAGGAAGTGAGTACTGAGCAGTACTCAAGACGGGACAACACAAGTGACTTGAAGAGTACAACCATTGTGATGGGATCCCTGGATCTGAAAGTTCTCGTAATCTATCCTATCATTTTTCTGGCCTTCGCAATATTTGCTTGGTTATGCTCCTTAAACGTTAGGTCGTCAGACATTATTATTCCCAAATCCCTTACATGCTGTTTTCCTACTATGGGTACATTTGATTGTGTTTTGTACTCTGTATTATGTTTAAGGTCCTCATTTTTACTGTACCTGAGTACCTGGAATTTATCACTGTTAAACATCATGTTATTTTCTGATGCCCAGTCGAAAACTTTATTAATATCAGCTTGAAGTTTTTCAGTGTCTTCAGCCGAGATAATTTTCATACTGATTTTTGTGTCATCTGCAAAGGATGATACGAAGCTGTGACTTGTATTTTTGTCTATATCTGATATGAGAATAAGGAAAAGCAGCGGTGCAACTTATTGATATTTGGCCAGGCTGTGTTTTCCATTGACGCTGTAGGTTACTTCCCCTTAAAATAAATATATATATATATATATATATATATATATATATATATATATATATATATATATATATTTATATATATTTATATATATATATTTATATATATATATATTTATATATATATATATTTATATATATATATTTATATATATATATTTATATATATATATTTATACATATATATTTATATATATATATTTATACATATATATTTATATATATATATTTATATATATATATTTATACATATATATTTATATATATATATTTATATATATATATTTATATATATATATTTATATATATATATTTATATATATATATTTATATATATATATTTATATATATATATTTATATATATATATTTATATATATATATTTATATATATATATATATTTATATATATATATTTATATTGGTGTATACTGGCAGCAGGTTTTCTTTCAAACATGTTTCATTGAATATGACCGCATATTCTGTATTTATTATTTTCTGGTTTAGGGCTTCTATCCCTCTAACTATTTTCTTAGCATCAGGGCTTAATTGAAATAGGAGTTCTCCAAAACTCATTTTCGTACTTTTAAGGTGAAGAAAAGAAGTGATTTACTATAGAGTGTATTACACTTATTTGTATAATTTGCACGACGTTTCGAACCTCCATGGTTCATTCTCAAGTGAACAGATCTTACAATACTAGTTGATTTTATACCCGCATTAGGTCAGGTGATAATACAATGAAGGTGAAAACATGGGGGGATACATAAGGGATAAACATAGGGGCTGCAGAAGGCTTATTGGCCCATACGAGGCATCTCCTATCTAAACACAAAGATTAATCCAGTGTAATTGGCCTGTTATGTTGGACATTGTCTTCTGTGTTGGCATCGATATGTTCTTGTCTTGTCCTTACTCTCATGGTGGGTAGAGTAAATAGTTCCGTGATTTGGGTGTTCATGGTAGGTCGCTCTATTCTTATGTGAATTGCCTCAAGAATTTGTAATCTTCTTGAATCTTGGGTTTTGTCTATTATGCAAGTATTCTTGTTCAACATTTCTCTTGTTAGAGTAATGTCATGGGCTTGTCTCATGTGATTCCTAGGGGCACCAGATTGAAGATGGCATGTCAAACGCCTCGTCAGCTTGGTCGACGAGGCTATTTATATTGGTTATAAATATAAAAAAAAATATATATATATATATATATATATATATATATAAATAACCAATATAAAAATATTGGTTATTTATATATATATATATATATATATATATATATATATATATATATATATATATATATATATATATCTCTTCAGAGGACAACCTCTGAAGAGACAACTAACACAACACCTATACCCCCTATTAGACTATTTTACAGGAACTTCTTTTCCACAGCTCATAAAACGGAGGAAAGGGTCCTGAAAGATATTGTTAATAGAAACGTTATCCCTACAGACAAAAATCAGAGGATACAACTGACGATTTACTATAAAACCAGAAAAACGGCCAGCCTACTCATGAGAAACTCTCCAGACACAAAACAGAACGCTTTAAAAGAGACTAACGTCGTCTATGCCTTCAAATGCCCACTTGGGGACTGTAAGCTCCAAAAAACCCAGTATATAGGCAAGACAACAACATCTCTTTCTAGGCGTTTAACGATGCATAAGCAACAGGGCTCCATTAAGGAACATATAATCTCTTCCCAAAACCAAACCATCGCCAGAGAAATCCTAGTAAACAACACAGAAATCATCGATAGATACAGCGATAGCAGGCGGCTTGACGTTTGCGAGGCACTACACATCAAGAAGTCAACACCAGCAATCAACAGCCAATTATTGCACAACTATATTCTACCCACCTCAAGACTCCGCTCCAATATAGAAGCATCAAGAAATATGGACCAATAGGCTTTCTACAAACACTTCTATTCAATACCCATTGTTTTCTGTTCTGTCTTGTGTTGATACTTTTAATACCCTATTAATATCCCCTGTTCTGTCTTGTGTTAATGCCACATCATCCTTCCCACCTCACTCAAATGTAGATATAA